>NC_031787.1:1103526-1176128 GCF_001522545.3 Parus major | reverse complement strand
GTGTTGGGTGTGGGTGTTGGGTGTGGGTGTTGGGTGTGGGTGTTGGGTGTTCGTGTTGGGTGTTCGTGCTGGGTGTTCGTGCTGGGTGTGCGTGTTGGGTGTTCGTGTTGGGTGTGGGTGTTGGGTGTGGGTGTTGGGTGTGGGTGTTGGGTGTGGGTGTTGGGTGTTCGTGTTGGGTGTGCGTGTTGGGTGTGCGTGTTGGGTGTGGGTGTTGGGTGTGGGTGTTGGGTGTGGGTGTTGGGTGTGGGTGTTGGGTGTGTGTGTTGGGTGTGTGTGTTGGGTGTCCCATGTTGGGTGTCCCATGCTGGGTGTCCCATGCTGGGTGTCCCATGTTGGGTGTCCCATGCTGGGTGTCCCTGTTGGGTGTCCATGATGGGATTCCATACAGATTTGGCATGGTCGGAGCTCTCTGGTAGCACCAGGAAAGGGAAGAGTATTTTAAATGGCATCCAAATGATCTGCTGGGTTTTATGGCAACTTTCTTAAAAAAAATAAATCTTCCTGTAGTTTTTTTCTCTTTTATACCCTCCCCCAAATATGTGACACCCTCACCCCAATATGTTCATTATCTTTCTGCTTTTTAGATCTTCACAATTACATTTGTGCACTCTGAGCACCATTGCCTTTCCTTCATCTTCCCCTTTAATAATGCAGGTAGTTTTTGGAGACAGCCTCGTGCTCAAGGGGTTCACCTGCAGTGCTCAGAGGGCTCAGGGCTGGGTGTCAGCCCAGCACACCCCGGGGTTTTGGCAGTTCTGCTTGCCAGGAGATTGGCAGGGGAGATGTGCTGTCCCCCTTTATCTCTCTAACACTCTAGAAGGCACGAAGGACTCGCAAGGAAAAGAGAACCCAAAATGTGGTTTTGATTTTTCCCTGGGGGAGGAGTTGAAGGTGCCACCAAAGTGGGAGAGAACATTTGAGCTGATATCGAGCTCACAATCCAATTCTTTGTTGTGGGAACTGAATACTGTGGGAAAGGGAAAGGAAAACTTCCATGGGGTACAGCAATAATGTGTGCCTGTAAGGAACCACAGTGTAGAGTAACTCCTGTTTACCTCTTTGGCTTGAGTGAGTAATTTGTTGGAATAAAAAGAGCAAGAAAAGGCTGAATGCTCAGTAGTTCACATTTGCTTTGAAATGAAGAGGCCCCCAACCCAGCTTGGTGTTCTGTGTTCCAGAGATAGGAGAGTTTATACCCAGGTGCTTTCACACACACGTTAAAAAAATAATCCCATCACACTCCCCATAGCCTGGTCATCATTTGTTCTCAAACCACGTTCAAGTGACAGTGCTCAAAGACAGGTTATTCATAATCATGTTGTTGTTTAAGCTGTGTTGCTATTTTGTGTCCAGCCTATTGATTTTTCAGGATTCTTCTGCATGAGGCTTTTTCATTAGTGTGTTATATGGAACAAAAAGCCCTTAGTGGATTCAGAAAATATTGTACTTACAAAACCTCCATAATTTTCTGGTTTTAATAGAAAAATAAAGGCACCTGGGCTTACAGTTAGGATGCCAAGATTTCCCATAATTTAATTTGAAACAGTTCAAGAGCTTTACTTGGGATATCGGCAGAAATGAGGGCCAAATTCAGATAGAGTTTAATTGGGTACAAATCACTTGGCTTCCTAGAACTACTGCAGCACACATGAAGTCCACTTTAATTGGATATTTTAAACATATACACGTTTGCATTTCTTTAATAAATCAGATGATTACAATGCAGTTCTGTCCAGACACTTCCTGGGATGGATGGCCTGGTTTCCTAAACCTGGGAGAGAATCACAGAGGGGGCAGAAGGGCTGGAAGACATAAAGGGTGGTTACAGAAGAGATTTCTGTTGAAAATCATGCATGTTTTTTTAACATTTTAACAAATTTTAACAAATTTTAACATTTCATGTTAAAAATCATGGATGAAAACAAGACTTTGGTGTGAGTTGGAGCTTCTGTGATGAAAAATTTCCCTTGTGATGAGCTGGTCCATCACCATCAGGGCCACTGGGAAGTGTTTTCCATGGGAAGACCACGCCGATGTGATACATCCCTAAAGTTACTTTTGGTTCCTAGGGGTATCCAGTTAGCCCTTGAGTCTATGAATATTTATACAACATAAATGGGGAAATCTGTGGGTTCCCTTGGTGGAAATGTGATATTGGTATTTTTTAAAATAAACTTAAATAAGGTCAGAATTTTTTATCCTCTAGAGAAAATTTCACGTCTGATTAAATAGTTTACATAAACTTAATCTTTTTCTGCTAGATGCATTATAGTCTCAGATATTATTCATGTAGCTATTCCTCTGTGAACCATAAAATGTTCATTTCTTCAAAATGAATATGAAGCTCAAAGCATTAGTGGTCTTAAGAGCATAAAAAGTTTATTGCTTTGTGCTTAACATTTTTCAAGTAACTTTCGAAAGCTGAACAAATTTTGCATTTAGATTAATGGAAGATGTTTTCCATTTGAAGGAACTAGCAAGGGAGCAGCAATAACAAAAATCCCCCAAGGTTAAAAATGTAGTGCTTTTGATTTTTACCAGAACTGTGTTAGCAGAACAATCATTTCTCAGCATGGAAAGGTAACATAATTGGTCTATACAGTGGCAATATAGAAAACGAGTATGCTTCAGAGAAAGCTAATATGGCTCTACTTAATAATTTCCTTCAAGAGGCTGAATTTGAATGTATATTTCACCCAGCTTGAGGCAAACAATTTGTACCCAGAAGTTCTAGTGGAAGTTACCAGGGGGTCATGCAATTTATTTTAGTTCTTGAAGTTTTCAGAACTGAAGGCCTAAGTGCACATTCACTTGCATGTTTCACCCGTAATTTGATCCAATTGGGCACCATTTTCTTTCTCCCCTCTTATGTTAGTTCTAGTGCAAAAAATCCCCAACACTCCCATGAAATATTGTGAAAGAAAAGTTTTCTTGGAAGAAAAAACTACTTCTCAAATTTACACAACCAATCTCTTTAAGAATTGCTGCAGCCCTTTCATTGCCCGGCTCCTGAAGCCTGCTGTGTTAGATTCTTAAAACTGATGTTACTGTGTGAATCCACTTTGGAGCCTGTGATTGTGGAAAGTGCTTTTTTCTCCAGAATAGACAGAAATCACTGAGGACAGCCCTTCCCTCCAGCCTGCTCTCTGTGTGTGCCACATTCCATGGACAGCAGTGCCTGCTCCACCTCTGTGCTCCTGGGCAGAGTCACCTCCCTGTGCACAATCCTGCCTGAAAACCTGGGGAATTCGCTGCCACACGAGCTGACAGCTCCTTTCCTGTAAAAGTGGCACTGAATAAAAGGAAGGGGTTGTGATTTTCAGTCTGATTTGTAAAAAAAGCTCTGGAGCATCTGGGTGCTCTGAGAAGCCTACAGGGTCTGTTCAGAGCCCCAGGTAAAGGTGCTGGGGTGTGGTTTACAGCTCATCACTGTGCAGGAGCAGCAGCTTAGAAAGGGCCAGGGAGTTACACTGAATTTATCAGAACCTTTTATCTCAAATGTTCTGGAGAGATGCATTAGGAGAAATGGATTTTAAAGATAAGAGTTGCTCTGCTGGGTCTCTCCCTGTGCTGGGTGGTGTGAGCAGCTGGGATTGGAAGTGCATGTTTCTCATATTGGAGAGGACAACACAGTTCTGGAAGTTTCTTTCTTAGAGCAAAGTTTCTTTCTTTCTTGCCTTACAGTACAGGGGTGTATATTTACAACAGTTATTTTTTCCAGTCATGGCCTTTCCTTTTAGAGCTGTTTTGTTCTGTTTGTTTTCTCAGGTGAGCTTGTCTCTGTGTCTTCTTTAAATATTAACTTTCAGTAGTGTATTTTTATTTTAGTGGGATGATCCTTTGATTTCTAAAAAAGCCATTTTTTACCATGTCCAAGTTCTTAGGGCAGAATATCTTCTGTGAGCGTTTT
This sequence comes from Parus major, assembly GCF_001522545.3. Classification (NCBI taxonomy): domain Eukaryota; kingdom Metazoa; phylum Chordata; class Aves; order Passeriformes; family Paridae; genus Parus; species Parus major. Next base: position 1,172,218 of record NC_031787.1, on the reverse strand, counting down.
GACAGACCTCTTACATTCTACCTCAGCCAAGGTAAAATATGCTCTAATGTTAGTGTTGATTTTATGGAATTCTTCATCTGTTGCATTTCTAAAAACCCATCCTGTGCTTTTGAAGCCAACAGAAGTTTGACCATTGACTTTCAATAAAGTCACTCTGCTTTTCCTACTTGGATGCCGAATGTACCTGAACAAATCTTACAGGCACAAGGTAGAATATAAAATAAATCTGTCCCTCTGGTGATTATCACCAAGAATTAAGGTGTCTGAAGCCAGCAGCAGTCCTGCTGGAAGCCTGCCTTTGGGAAATTAGATTTCTGCCTCTGGTTTACCCTTCCCTGGCTGGCCAGGGATCCGTGATCCACCCTTCCCAAAGCTGTGGCCATTTGTTCCAGCTGTGGTTGGGGCAGTTTGGGCAAGGGGATCCTTTTCCCTTTAAGAGGACGTGATGGGGAAAGCCTGGCCTGGATTTGGTTAGCAGGGTGACAATGAGGGAGATAAGTAGATGTGACAGTTATGAATGATGTACTGTCATGCACTTCTGCATCCTGACTCAGATAAATTGACACTGCTGTCAAACACAAGCTATGGAGAGGAGAGACCTCTGATGAACCTTCTAATATGGTAAATGGGAGTCTTAATTCTTCATTAACTGGAAAAAGGAGATTTGGCCATGTAATTTTCTCCTTGCTGCCTGTTTTAAAGATTCCAATAACCCAGCATTTACAGTTGACTAGGCAGGGATTGCTTTTTCCTGTGCTAGCGACATGTAGGCTGTGAAATCTAAGGAAGTGCCGCTTAAACACAGACTTATTGCCTTGGTTATCTTTAATGACTTTGAAATGTATTGGCCTCATTATGGAACAGTGCAGTTATCAATTCCTCTAATTAGGTGATGTGGTCCCATAAGAAATTTAACATTAAAGTGCAAAAATGAGTTAGTGGCATCAATTGCTGGCAACCTGGATGTTGGCACTGAATTTAAAGCAACAGTGCTCTTTTTCTCTATAGTTACTCTGCATCATTCTTATTCCTTCAAATATCAACAGTAATTTTTTTTTTTCAAGTCATTAATTTTGGCCCAAGTGAAGAGCTGTTTATTTACCTGAGCATTTCTTTGCCCTCTGAAGCTCTGTTCTATAGAACCAGTAGACACCAGTGAACCACAGAGCAGCTGATGCAGAGTGAACTCCTCTCACTGACAGGGCAGTAAAAGTGCCAGTCCACGTTTGCATTTTCAGTGTTCCTTTCAATCTGAAGATCTTGCAGCAGTTTATAAGCTCTGAGGTGCCTTGCCCACAGTCCTGTCCCCCAGCAGAGCTGGAAACAAAGCAGGATCCCCGCAGTTCATCACCTTCCCAGATTTGGAATGCTGCTGCCTCCCACGAGGGTCTGATGGAGCTTGCGTTTCTCTCCTCCACCATATGGAAAGGATTATTGCTGGCCAATTTAGAACAGACAGTCTCCTGTCTTGCTGGGAGGAAAAGAGGGTTTGAGAAACCTTATTCTAATGTTGTCTGGTTTGTGCAAGTGTTTTGGTAGGGTGGTATACAAAAGCAAGTGCACAGTATCTTATTTCTTGTTATCCTTCTCTTTAAATCACACAGCACAAACCCATAGATTATTTGTGTATGAAGATAATCTCCATTTTCTGTGGGTTTGTGAAGCTTGGTGGGGATAATGTCTGGCAGGGCAGTGTGTGATGCTACATGGGGAGGGTATCTCTGAACACACTGGGAGACCACACTGCCAAAAACTGGAATTTTTACGTACTTTAGAAAAAATGGCTCCAAACACATCTAACAACCTCAAATTGCCAACCACAAATGGTCACAAACCCAGCGTGGGGTTGGGCTGTGTTCTGGTTAGGCAAGCTGTGAGCCAGGGATGGAAACCTCTGCCTTTGCTTCCCACACAGACACGAATCTGCAGCCTGCCCCTCTTTGCCTCCAGTCCCAAGGGACAATTTCAGTGGATTGCTCTGCATGCTTTTGGAGGACAGGGCATTTGTTAAAGACTCGAGGCTGAGAAGAGGCTGAATGGATGAATGGATGGGTTTTTCCCTTTGCCTGCTCAGGCAGCTAGGCTGGGAATTCTCAGTTCCCCTGCAGCTCCTCTCTGGCTGTGACTGCTTTGTGAACCAGTGGATCACAGTGAGATATTTGACACAATCCTGCCAGCCTTTCACCCCTTCCATCACTTGTAGCTGCTCTGGAGGGGTGGTGATTGCTGACCTGTCCCTGTCTCTGAGCCATCCCAGCATTTCCATCCCTGGGAGCTCACACAGGGGCTCTGCTCAGCCAGGGCATTGAATCCCTGACTGCTGCAGCCTGCAGGAGCTGCTCATGGAGATGATGATTTGTTCCAATCCCAGCCCCTCGGGCAGTGGGTGACACACAGCCACTGCCATCCTGGGTACCAGGGCTGGTTTGTTCTCTCCAGTTCAGAAAGAAAAGTAAGGGCCCTCTGCTTTCTGCTTTAAATAAATAATCATGCCCACATGCAGTCCCACCCAGAGTTTGTTGCTGCAGAATTTACAGAATTATGTAAGAATAACACATCACAAATAGGTGGGGGTGGAAGTTAGGGTTGGTTTTCTCCCTTTTCTTGGGCTGGAAGGAAAGAGGTCTGGGGAAATTCTGCTTCCTGAGGGAGCCAATTCTGCTCTTTTGCATTAACCTCCAGGATATTTTTGTCTCCTTTGTGGACAGTCCCTGTTCTAGCAATGGACATCATCAGAGTGTCTGAGAAGCAAGGTCATTATCCACACTTGACTAAGAAATAAAAAAAAAATGTATCCTTCCAGTTGTGTCCCCTGTGTTACTTATTGTAACACACAGGTGGAGGTGATGAGAGCTGCTGCTCTGGAAAGGATATTTTCAATGATGACATTTCATACCCAACCATACATTGGGACAGTGAGTGAAAGGAGAAAAGGAGCAGTGGCAGGAGAAGGGCTCTCTGTTAATTCTGTGCGTTGTGCAGGAGTCAGAAAGTTGGCAGAAGAAATTGGAGCGCAGTTAACCTTTGTTTAAGCATTTTCTGCACAGTCCCAGGTGACAGCCAGCATGTGCTGCATGTTCCTAAACCAGACCTCTTATCCTCAGCTCTTGTGAAATACTTCTGTATTGTTCTTTCAGACATTTCATGAAAATCAATGAAAATGATTTGTCCAAGAAAAAACAGCCCAGGTTAAGGCCAGGAGAGCCAATAACTGCATCCCAGTCCTGTGGAGGCTGGAAGAACATCTCCCACAAAGGAGACACTGTCACTTTAACACGGGCTGCTGTTTCCTTGAATGGAGTTACCCAATCTTTCATCAAAGAAACAGATCTCCCATATCCCTGTCTTTAAAAACAGCAATTATGTGTAAATGCCTTCTGATTTATTTGAGCCAGGGCCACCGGCCAGTGTGAGTCACCACAATTTATTGCTAACCGTCACTTTTACATGATAGGTTTGTAACAAATATCTGCCGCATATTGTTAAATTAATCTTCCATTTAAAATTAATGGAGTTAGACTCCCCAGGTTCAATGTAATTTCGTGTTCACGGGCAGGGAGTGATGTGAGCTGCATACAGAATGAGCCCAGGCCAAACGCCCTAATCTTTCATCACCTTGAACCCAGTGACTAGGACGCCTTCTCAGCACCAACTAATGAGATTGAGCTTGCTTCTCTCCTGAGGACGCCAGCTCAAAGAAGCTTTTCTGCTCAGATACAGCAGGCTCCGTCTTATTTTAATAATTCCTCAGATATGACATGCCTGATGTTATGTATGAAAGACTCAGGCTTGAAAAAGAGATGAAATGAATTTTATATCGTTACTTCAAAACCGAAAGCAGCTGAAGGAAGTATGTCACAGTTAAAAATGCAGTAAGCATTTTAGCTATGAAATGTTTTGAAAGTAAACAGGAGTCATTCTTTCATTTATTATTTTAATGCAGCCTCACCTTAGACTCATCTTCTGTAATTCCAGTCCCATTCATAAATTAATAACAATAATGTAGATGAAAGCAGGAGAGTGTCCAATGAACATGTGGATGGGACCATCAGAGAGAAGAGATTTAATTCCTAATGGAATATGCCACGCTGTAGTGCTGAGCTCTCTCATTTCTCTTTGTGGGCATTTGTAGAAAATGAGCCTTTTTTGCATTGGCATAAGGCAAATCCATCACATATTGTTTAAAAATAATTGACTTGAATTGTACCAGTCTACCTTTCTGTCTGTCCTTTACTGCAGCTTTAAAGAGGTACTAATTTTGTTTATATTTTAGTATTTATCAGTGCAGGGGACTGGGAGCATCAGTGGTATGTGCACGAGGGCCTGTGTCACCCTTGCTGACTGCCAGTGTCCCTGGCATTGCTGGACCACGTTCAGGGACCTTCTCCATCCACACTGGCTGTGTCCTGGCCATGGATGAGTCCCAGGTGAGGATGGGGATGGCCTGGACTCCTGCCCTGGGCAGTTCCTTCTTCCAGAGCCACCTGCCCAGAGGGTCCCCTCCTCTGCTCAGCTCTCACACAGCTCTGCACATGGAGAGCTGTCAGCAACCCCTGTCAGCAACAAAAACAGCGTTTTTCAGTCTAGAGGAAGGTCTGAGGAAAGGAAGGAGAAAGGTGTTTCCACAAACTGCTGTCAAATGGAGAAGATCAGGCTTTGTTCTGGAGCATGTGGTGGGTAGGAGAAGGGATAGCAGAATGCACAGGTTCCCAAATCTTCCTCTTATTTACGTGGGAATGTTTGGGGGGAAGGAAGTTTGGGCCCATCTGGGCAGCTGAAGAGTGTAAGTGAAGATTTCTTTCCATTGTGCTGCTTTGATTTAAAATCTCTATCAGTCTTGCCATATATCCCACCTGGGGCAGTTTCCATTGCTGAGCAGACCTCACCCAGGTTCATTCATGTCTTTTATCCCTTTGTACCTGTGGATTTCTGTGGAATTGTAATTCTGGCTAAACCAGGAACCCTGGAACCAGTATCAGGCACTTTTATGTTTTGTTGTTGAGAAACCCATCACTATTTTAGTCATTTAGCAGAACTATTTTTATATTTTAGATTTTTCCTTGCTTATTTAAAATCAGCTGTAAGGATATGACCTTGTTCCTCTATACTATCTCACCTGATCAAAGCCTTAAAATTGGCCAACTCTTCTTTTTTAATTATTCTTTTATTGTTTTTGGAGTGAAGTATTTGCTTCACACTCTCACTTTCTGGTCCTGTGTGCTGTCCTGGAGAGCCAGTGCTGGTTCCACATCCACAGGAGCCTCCTTTGCTCTTTCCCTGCCCGACTGCTGCTCAGGCAGGGCAGGGGATGCCCAGGCAGCTTGGATGTGTGGTGTTTATCAACCCACACTTGCTGAGGGTGCAGAATGTGCTGTGAGCATCCCGTGGTGTTTGGCCCCAAGGGGATGGTGCAGGGTGGTCGGGACAGGAGCAGTGGGAGATGCTGCAGTGCCCACCTGAGCAGGAGCAGCCCAGCAGGAGCTCTCTGCATTCCCTTTGTAGCAGCTTGCTCTATGTGTATAAAATACAGTGCCAGCAAGGACTGGCTCTGCTGTCTCACAGGAGAGAGAAAAATAAATCAGGTTCCTTTTCTGCTTTATTTACTTGCTGTTCATTTTTATTCCGGGCTTTGCAGCAAACAGCAATGAAACTTCTAGATATTCATAAACAAAAATCTGGTCTTCTGTCCACTGATATAGATCAGGAAGGCCAGAGTGTATGTTGAGAAAGAAGAGAGTTGTAAAAAATGTTGAAATAGATTTATTGGAGACTTCAATATCTGTTGAAGTCAGCAAAGCTGGAATAAGCTTTAAGTAAACACTATCAATTTCGCTGATAAGATTTAGAAGGTGGCTTCTATTTTATTTTTTTTTGCACTAGATGAAACAATATCACAAAGCTTGTCTTCATGGAAATGTGATCAAGATGTAAGCACTGCTACTGCAAACTCCTTTACCTTAGGTTTAGCTACACTCAAATACTTCTCTTTGAATAGCAGAAGATGTATCTCTCAGCACTGGAATTTTTCATTATGTTGGCTTTGCATCTTAATGTTTTTCCTGTCTCCTTATTTTCTGCATTGATGCCATTTTGCAAGGTGAAAAGGTTACCAGCTCCAGGTCTTGCATCAGTGCTGTGCTGGACTTGTGGATACCCCTGGAACCTTTCATGTTATTTTTTTTATTAAGGAAAGAACCCTCTATTCAGGTGAAATGACTTTCTTAGTTTCAGCATCCAGAAGTATAAAAAAGTTCCCTTCTATGCAGTGCATTTGATTGGGAGTAAAAATGACTGATGACAGCCCATACTGGACCCTTTTGTTCAATTCAGCTATGATTATGGAGCCTATTAGCTGGAGTTACAACCTATTTAAGAGCAGTGCTTACTAGTAATGGGGGCCAAATGATTTTGGAAAGTTCAGATTTACTGGGCTCCCTGCAGAAATGAATTCAGCACTGAACATATTGATGCAGAGCCTGAACGAGGCTGTTCCAGTGGGACTCAGAATTGTGTGCTTAGCAAGAAATGAGCGGGTAGTAGAATTAAAGATCAGATAGATGTGAGGCTCAAGGGCAGTCTAAACTCTGAAGTTCATCACAGCAACTTAATCAGACTAAAATGAGTGTTGCACTGACAGGAATCAAGCCTGTGTGTGACAGGAAATTTAGCTTGTTACAGTGGTGCTGTGTTTTTTCTGTGTCCCTGGTTTTTAAGGTCTTGAAGTGTTTTAAAAGAGTTGTGAGATGTCAGGTTTGGTGGCTACTGAGGCAGCTTGGGTTTTGTTAATGGAGATGTTGACTCTCTACTTGATATTTACCTTTGCTATTATGGATCTGCAGTTTTAGTGCTAAGCAAAGACCATCCCATTGCACCTGTTCAAAAGGAAAGGAAAACTCGAGGGCTCTCTCAGTGGTTTTTGGTACCCTCTGGGGGGTGGAAAATTTGGGTTCTTGTTTCTCTGAGTCAGCACCAAGCTCACCCAGCCTGGTTCCTGTGTCCTCTCATCAGACACCTTCCTCCTGCTGTGTCCTCATCTACCTGGATGGGGTACACTTCCAAAACACAGATCAGCAACACTGCACATCTTCCATAATCCTCTTTTCTGACTTTGCTTCTGCCTTGGGACAGGAAATTTATTAATTCTAACCCAGAATTTCTTCCTCCATACCAACTGAAGCCTGACTTGGAAGTTGTTTTTTTATTGACCATGGGAATGTGCTGCTTTGTTGTCCTTGGATGCAGCTGGGAATATCCAGCACTTGTCAGATTGCTGCTTCCCTTCCTGTGAGCAGCAGCAGCAGGGTCTGGCTCCAGCCTGGACACAGGCAGGTGGGACTGTGAGATTTTGCACCTTCTGAGATTGGGCTGTGAGAAAAGTCTGGGGGAATTTGGTGTTGTTCACGTAGCAAACAAATGGGAGGCGTTAGGGTTGGGTTCTGTCATTAATACTTTAAATTTTAACCTTAAAAACGCATTCATTGGCCTGCTGCAGGGGTGGCTCGGTGCAGAAAGCAGTGGGAATGTGCTGTCCTAGAAGGAGCAGTGGCTGCCCAAGGTCAGGCACTCAGAAAGGGCTGGGAATGCTCTCCTGGGGCTCAGGAGAGCGGAGCTGGGGCAGTTTCTGGGTCACCCTTCGGACCAACTGTTCACGTAATTGGTACACGAGATGTTGCTTAAAGGAGTCCTATTTTCCATCACACCAGCGTGTCCCAGATTTCTCTAAACCATCTGTTCAAGTGAAGAACTTCCAGGTTGTGGGTTTTGGGGTGAGAGGGGAAAAGGCAGAAGGGAAATTGGAAGCAGGAGCTGGGAGTCGAGTGTCAGCTGGGCTCTTTACAGCTAGAATGAAGGATCAGGAGAGAAATGTTTTCAGCTTGACACACAGATGATAAAGCAAGCCTTAAAAAGAAGCTGTGGCTGCACAGCAGGTAAAGAAATCCTGCTTAGATTAAAAATAAATATTTTATGCTGCATGTATGCAAAGCTTTTTTTTTTTTTTATTTTTAATAGCTTGAAGCCCTATACAATTGGCAGCGAGTAGAAGAAATTAAAAGAAAGGGTTTGCATTGTTTTGTTGAGGTAGGAAGCCCTCAGAAAGATAAGCTGAGGGGGTTTCTTAATGATAAAAAGAAAATTAAAGGACAGGATGCAGGTTGGAATTTTGAAGCATAAAAACATTTGGAAATGTTCCTGTCCCTGTATGTTTCTAGCAAAGAGCAAAGGCAAGCCTTGCAAGGAGCGGGTTCTGGAGGCAGGAGGTGTGCAGGGCCAGGAGCTGCAGCTCACAGCGGTGACCAGGAGGGTCGGGATGTCCCTGCCAGCGCTGGAATTTGAATGACTGGAGCAGGGTAAACATTTGTGAGGATAAACATTGTCTTCCTGCTGAGCAACAATGTCTCCTGTATGAGAGCAGGATTGTTTTGGCATATGTCGGCTCTAAATATCCCTGCAGATACTTTACAGGAATTGCTGCCTCTTTAAACATTTATGCTATTAAAAATCAGGACGATTGTTGACATAAACCTGTGATAGCAGCTGCATTGTAGACAGAGTATGAATTTTTTATGTTATTGATGAGAAGTTTATATCATTTATGTACTGTAGTAAGGGAGGAATATGAGTGCTGAATACAGAACATGATGGGATTGAAGCCATGTCGGTATCAGGGCACACAATTTATTAATGTGGCCTCTCAAAAGGAGCATGAATGAGGAAAATGGCAAGCAAAACAAAGCTAAGTGATTTATAATATTTTTAAAACTTGTGTTGGGATGAAAAGAAGCTCTTTGGCTCTCCTCCCTGGGTTATCTGGTTTGGGTACCAGTGCCAGCACTGAGGGAAAGAGTGATGTTGTCACATCTTGAGGGCTGGCAGCCAGGGGTTTGAAGCCTGGGGGCTTGGAGGGTTTGTGACTGGGGATGTCATAAAGCTGCAAAAGGAATTTTGAAGAACACCATTTCTCTCTGTGTTTTCTTGCCCTGAATTACCGGGACTGAGGAGGCAGAACTAAAGCTGAGATTGTCTCCTGATGATTTCTGTTTTCTCTGTAACCAGCTTTCTCTGGTTCCTCTGTGACCTGCCCCCCCTCTGAGAGCAGCTGGGGAACTTCTCCCTTTCCCAAAGGGAGCTGCTGACACAGCTCCAGGGTGTCACACACTGCTTCCTACGGTCTGGGGAGATGGCTTGGTGGGACTTGGCAGTGTTGGGTTTATGGTTGGATCTTAAAGCTCTTACCCAACCTAAAATATTCTGTGATTCTCTGATTTAGTTGCTTAAGTGTCAAAATTTCCCTTACTGGAGGGCAGAGGGGGCTTTGTAGTTTGTGAGGTTTGCTTTGGGGGAAGCTCCTGCAGTGAATGTCTCCTACAGGGTCTCTGTTCCAGAGCTCTGCCCTCCAGCACAGCCTCTGGAGGTAGAGGAAGCACTTCAGCTTTCCTCCTTCAGGCACAACTGTCCTTGTTTTTGCAGAATCCCACTTGGTAGTTACACAAGTGTTTCATGTTTCTCAGCACCAGAAGGGCTAAATTAAATTTTCATGTTTTGTCCATGCTCATTTTTCCTACAAGTGTCACCGAGCAAATTTCCAGGATGTTCTTCTTTTAGTGGAAGCACAGCAATTGCTCAGATTGTGGCATTGCTGGCTTGTCCCATCCTCACTGAAGATTGCAGCCAAGGCTCTGCTGTTGTGTATGTGAGCAGCCCCAGCAGATCAACAGCACTCCTCGGAGTGCAGGTCCCAGCCATCCATCCATGGCAGTCAGATCCTCTGCTGGAGTCACAGAGCAAGGTCTCCCATCACCAGTTATTTGTTATCTCACATCATTTAACCCCCAGACAGCTGCCCAGGGGTTAAACCCCCACCCCCTCAGCCCCTGGCTGTGTTTAACCCCAGGGTTTGGAGGTGGAAGGGCTGTGTCCTGTTCCAGTCCTCCCAAACACCCATCCTTGGTGAGATGTGCCCCCAAATTAACGTAGCGCTGGCTTCACATTGCAGATGAAAAGATACATTAAAAGAACATTATTGGGGTTGCAAAGTCAAGCCTGTGAAAGTTGGGATTGAGAATTAAGGTTGCCTCTTCAACCTTAATTTGCCCCCTTCTGTGTATGCACTGTGAAACAGCCTTTAATTACATGATCACATTCTCCTCTGCCTCAGGCAGACACCTGGCACAGAAAATTCCAGCCCAAATGGTTTGAAGTTGGGCAAAGCTATAATCAATTGAAGGAGAGGGTCTTGTGAGAAGTGTGTAGCAACTTTAACAAAAGGCTGCAGTTTGTGTTGATTTCCATTTATTTTACTGCATTCAAAATTTGTTGAACTTAAAATATTCTGCAGGTGAAACCCATCTGTGTGGAAGACCCAGGAGGGCTCTGTGCACCTCAAATTGCTTTACACAATAAGGATCTTTTTAACAAAAAACATCCATTGTTTGGACATATAGTGCCAAAAAAGATGAAACTGAAATGGGAATCCTACTGGTTTAGGTGTTTACATATCTGTAAGTATAAAAAATATATATAAATATAAAAACCTCGAGGATGAAAAATAATCTCTGCAGGTGACAACCAAGTCAGTCAAGGAAGTTGAATATTAAAAGGAGAAACTTAAATTCATTTTCCTGCTCTTTTCAACCCCCAGCAGAGGGTTTTTTTCAACTCCAGCTCTCTTTTCACCTCAGAGCTGCTGGCAAATTGTGTCTTGCAGATGAACAATGCATGGCATTTATAGTTCATATATCATATGTTCCAATGTATGGCGATTTCAGGCACAGGTGGGTGGTCCTTGCCCTTAAAAAGCAGAAGGGATGATTATTTCTCAGCACTGATGCTGGTTTATAACTGACTGGAGTGCTGGCACAGTGTTCTCTAGGATCAGTTTGGGGTTTGGGCAGGAAGTTTCTTCTGTTTATCACATCGCTGCAGGTGCTGCTCTTCCAGTTAAGTGAGAAATTGGAAGAGGTTTGGCAAGGAGGGGCTGACTCTGATGAGTTTTCAGATGATTTCTCTGATGATTTCCAGCTGGAAATGTCCTTCCCTGTGTCCCCCCCTGAGCTGTGCCAGTAGCTGAGCTGGAGTGATGGAGTTCATTCTTCCTTAGCTGAACGTTGGTTGTTTGGGGGGGTTCAGGATGACCAGAACACACACACACACCATTCCATTCCTGGAGAAGTGGAAATCCAGGATCCCCAGCAGCTCTGGTAGTTCTCAGCATCCTGTTACAAGCACAGGACCCAGGAAGGAGCCTGCAAGCCTGTTTATTTGGGCAGCCAAATGGACTGGTGAAATTTTGTAGTTAAAATTTTGTAGTTGAAATTTTGATGTTAGTGTGGAGGAAACCTTTTCTAACAGCTGACATTACCCTGAGGTTCTTTGGCACACCACAACCCAGACCATTCCAAGCAGCTCCTTCAAATCTCTAACACCAGCAAGCTACAAATTACTTAACCCAAGGTCATATTGACAATTCAGGTAAAATCAGAAATAATCACTTGGTTTCTTGCCTTCTAGACCTCTCTAATCTTCACTGCTTTGGCAGTGCTGTCTCTACTCAGCACATTGTGGTTGGATTTTACAGTTCTTAGTGATCACCATTCCATTTATTTTATACCAGTAATACTTCTCTTCCCGTTCTGTTTCTGTGATCACTTGTTAAAGCTGATTTTTCTTGTAAACTGCTTGTGTTCTGACTTCAGTGCAAAATGCCATAGCTATGATTAGCTCTAACCTTCAAACTTGAGGCCTTGAGACACCGGAGATGAGCCAACCATATGTAAGTCTTGTCTGTGTGTTTCTAAAAGTGGCAAAGGAGACGAAAAACAAGCACTGTCCTTCCCAGAGAACTGGCAAGCTGCCACCTCAATTTCTCCAGAAGAGCTCAGGTCAGGCCAAGTCAATCCAAATCACTTTTCTTGGACCAGAGCTCAGGTACAGAGGTAGAAAATCCCTTTGAGTGGAGGTCTGGGACATTAATCAGGAGCTGCTCTTTTGCAGGGCTTTGGGGACCAAGGAAAGCTGACAAAGCTTCTGCACGGAGAGTTTTGCTTATGCTTCCCTCATGCTCTCCAGACAGGGAGGGAGACCCTCTTTTATTCCTTTGTTTTTTTTGTTACAACACTGTAGGTTGTGCTTCAGCAGACTGAAAGTTTCTTTTGGCTCTTTCCTGAGGAGGACACAAAGAACTGTGCAGAAACTCAGTAATTCCACAGTAACCACTGCCTGTAATTACGTGCTGTGTACAGTACAATGTACACATGTGGGTAATACAAGCAATTTGTATTCTCTCAACTACATCATTAAATCTGGAAATTGCAAACTACATGGAAATTAAGTTGAGAATAAAATGGGTAACTTCTCATACTGTATTATTGCAGCGTATTATCTCTAGAAGTCTGTCATTACTTTGGAGTTCCATGCTATTTTTCAGATAATAACCAAGTGCTGAGAGTTTGTGGCCTTGTCCAGCTCTGAGCTGCACAGCCCAGCTGTTAATTTGGGTTTAGGAGGTGGTGAATATTCTCAACTCGGTCTTTTAAGTCTTTTTCTGCATAGGGAGGAGGATTTTTTTTCATTCAAGCAAGCAAATGTGACTGACTGGTGAGCGAGGCTGGTTTGCATTTATTGCAGATCTGTGCAGTGCACTTGGAGGGTTGTGGCTGTGGTTTCATTCTCACACACAGGGTTTATTCCTGCCTGGGGGCTCCCTCAGCTCAGGGCTGTGCTCAGAGGCTTTGCTGGAAGGGCACAGCCAGGTGTCCTAAGGACATTTGGAGACTTTGTTCAGTTGTCCCTGACTTCCAGCAGCTCATTCCTGTCCTGCACACTGACTGCTCTTTGGGGTCTGCTGCTATTAGAACCTCTCCTTCCCACGCTTTTCTCTCTCCACACTGTCTTTGCCCTCAGGTTAGGTTATTTATTTACCCACCATCAATATGTAAATCTTTGTAGTCCTTTTAGTCCACCCCTCTGCACTTCAGGCCTTTTTTGCTTTTGAAAATCTGAATGAAAGATACCGAATGAGACTTTTAGCTTAGAAACAACTGCATTTATTTATTGGTTTTCACACAGAGCATGTAGTCATGAGAGCTGGAAAATGCCTCAATTCTATGGTTACATTTGTCTGTGTTTTATAATGTATACATGCACTTTTATATGCCTGTTATCAAAGCCCAGCAGTTTGTTGTCTGTTCAGAGGGAAAGGTTTGGTTTTAGTAGTCAAATTGGTAATCAGGGCACCAGTCCAGGGTGATCTACTGAGAGGGAGAAAGCAGCCATAAAATCTGAGCTGAGAGCTCTTCTCAGCAGGAGAAAAAGATCCAAGGACGAGTAAAGTGCTACAAGATAGATAATGATGGTCACCCATCAGTCTTTGTACTCGCCAAGAGGAGCTCACAGCTGCTGCTCTTCTTCATGAGGAATCTTGATTTATTTACGCTCCTTTGCCTCTACACCTGTATCTTCTGGGGCTCCTGGGCTTTCCTGGTAGATTTATTATCTGCTGTGGAGCAGGGAGGGGGAACGGAGGAGAACACAGAAGAAACAGAAGGAAGACAGAACAGTGGGAGGGAGAGGGAGGAAGAAGATAAGAGACAGATGAATGACAGCAAATGGGAGAGAAATGAGACAAGAAACATGATGGGGGAGAAAAAAAAGCTGGAAGGGAGCTTTTGAGAGAGCATGTAGAATAGAGGTCTGGTGGAGGATTTCCAGCAGAAGTCATGTAAATCAGTGGTGAGTAAATTAATAGGGCAATTGTGCAAATGAGACTCAGTCGTTTAAGGCGAGTGGAATAGCTGATGGGTGATTTAGGGAGAGTGTAACCCTCAGGGCACACCTTTCCATCTCCTGCAGACCTGAGGCAGGATGCTGACACGTCAGAAAGTGGAGCAGATGAACAAAATGAGGAACATTAAAAGGGAGAAGGTTGTGAGACAAACTCCAAACTCAGAGCAGAATTAAACTCCTCAACACCAGAGCCGTGTCTTGGGCTAAAGGAAAAACTTCCTGGTGCTTCCAAGTCACACAATATCTCTGTGGTTTTAGATAAGGTCTTGTGATATTGCTTCAGTTCCTAATTGCTAACTTATATTAGAAATCAAATAAATAAATGCATCCTGCAATTCTTTAGATGTGTAGTTTCACAGAAAAACTGTTTGCTGTAGTTGCCAGTACGAACATTTCTGCCTCCTGCCATCACTAAACTCTGAATGTGGCTGAGGAGGGAATGCTGAAGGAGTCTGGAGCAGCCCCCTGTGCAGGGAGTGCCAGCACCTGGCTCTGCCCTTGCTGTGCCCATCCTGTGCCACTTTTTGGGCCCTGTACCCAAAGACACCCCAAAGACACCCCAAAGACACCCCAAAGACACCCCAAAGACACCCCAAAGACACCCCGAGCACCAAAGACAGGACACAAGTGGGATTTGCTGCTGTGCCTCACTGATATTACAGCTGTGCCCACTGCCCCTTGGTGCTGAGGAAATTCCAGGAGTTCCAGAGCAGCCCTGTTTCTCCAGGATTTATTTAGTGTTCAGTCAATGTGTGTTTGAGACTGCAAATCTTCTCTGTCCTGAGAATGGATTCCTCTGCTCCAGCTCTGAAATGAAGCAGGCCATTAAATCCTGTGCCTTTTAAATGCAGTGGTTACTAATGATGGTGAGGGATCACAATTAACCAGCTTAAATCAGTTTCTGACAGTCATTCTGCCCTGTGGGTTTTTGAAACATTAAATGTAGTGCCACATGACCCAGCATATAAAATGTTTTGTTTTATTCTGACTCCTGCAATTTCAACTCTTTCCCAGGGTCTTGGGAAAAAAGTGTCTTTAAAAGACTTTTTTTGTTTGATTTCACCATCTCCCTTCTCTTCTCCTTGAAAGTGGAGTGTGAACTTGATTTTCATTCTACTCAGTAGAAAGTTAAATGCAACCCAGGCATCTTGTTAAGGATAAATATTTTTCTAAAGGAAACAAAAGAAGTGATGAAAGATGAGGTGGAAAGGGAAACCTTAGTGCAGCTGGATTTTGTCAGTGATGGTTGTTCCTTCCTCCTTGGCCTGCTGCTCTTTCTTGGAGAAAAGCAACATTTTTATCTAAAACTGATGCTGATAAAATAGCTTTTAACTTGACAGCATCCCCTTCACAGCCTTAAAATTCCTTCCTGAGATTCAGGTTGGTGTGAAATATTGCTTTGGAAACGTTGGGATGCAAATAAGAGGCTGTCTTCTTCAGGAGAGTTCTCAGAGACCCCAATGGGGACCTTCCCTAGAGCTTGGAGTTGTTTCTGTGGTTTTTAGCAAAAATGTTCCAAGTTGTGGTGCTCCTCCATGTCACACTGCAGGATTTCATCTCACCTGGTGGAGATGTGGATTGTGACAGACTTTACAGCTCCTCATTCTCATCATGAAAAGCCTCCTTTATTAAATGAATACAGAAGGTATATTATTTCTTTTTAGGCTTTAAACAGGTATCAGTTATAAATGTTTGGTTATTTATAATTGGAGTTGTGTTGTATAATTGATTTCTAACACAACTGCTGTAACACTTCAGTGATACCTAGCAGAGGTATGGAGGTTAATTAATGAAGAGTTGCAGACTGCAAGGGGATTATTTTTGAGTTATCTTGTAGAATTCCACCCCTAAGCTGCAGCTCTCTGAAATGCTGTAGAATGATTTATGTTTATATGAACTGCTGGGTTCTTGTGTGATCTCCTGCCCTATTCAATCATGAAAATCCTGCTTTTCTCTCAGTTTCTGGTTACTTCCTCCTCCTTCAGCATTCAAACAGTGGCCCTCCCTTGCTTAGTTAATATGCCAGCTTAGAAACTAATTTAAGCAGACTCCTAATATAAAACCTAGGAGTAAAATATCACCTTCCAAAAGATAATGAACTTCCTTAGAGTTGAGCCCCTCTCTGAGCAGGAGCTGTGTAAGACAGACCTTATCAGGCTGCCAGGCCTCCTAACAGATAAGGCTTTTTCCTTTGGACAGATATTTTAAAGTATTGTTCGTTCTAAGGAAAACAAACAAGTGTTCTGTCAGTGCTCTAAGCTACCTGAAAATAGGATTTACAGTTCTATATAATTGCATTTTCTTTGTGTTTGCATAGAAGTCATAGCATAGCTGGAAGATGATGGCAATTATAATTTATTATGCTGTAATTGTTACCTAAATGTTTTTGAATAAGCAAAAATCACATCTGTTTAGGAATAAGTTGCACAGCAAGAGAATTCCCTTTGAAATGAATGCTGTGTTCTCAAATTCTGTAACTGTACACATAAAACAACATATTTATTTCCCCACTGAGTCCATTACATTCCCAAGTCAAACTGCATCCTCTCTTCCCTTCCCATATTAAACCCTTTGATTTAATGGAGGTTTTAACTACTGGTTCTTTAGGGAATTTTCAGTAGGCTTTGCACAGATTAGGTTATTGGAAAGTATAGTTATTTTCTTGTAAAGTGGCAGTTCTGTGTCAAAATTGATTTTCTCTGGTGCTGCAGTAGTAAAACAGATAAGCTTCTGCTTTGCATCCAAAATACACCAATATTCCTGCCATGATGTTTTCCTTCTGCCTCCTAACCCAGCTCTCCTACAGGCTGGTTTGAAATGAAAGGGACAGGATGCTGTGCTGCACCAAATGCCTTTGGGTCAGTCATTAATGAATCTCCTTCCTTGTATCGAGGTGCATTTACCAGTGATGGCAAATCATTGAGAAGGAAAAAAAGTCCATTCTGGGTGCTGCAGAGCCCTCAGCTGAGGGGCTGGGCTCTTTGGTGGCCTCTTGGAGCAGCTGGAGCTGTTGATGTTCAGCATCTGGCAGGAAGTCAGTCCCATGCAGTGTTTCCCATGCTGTCAAGTCTTGTAGAAGGTGTAGACAGGAAAAAAAAAGTGAATAAATACCAAGTACATGAGTTTGTCCTTGGTGTGAGCAGCGTGGAGAGGTTCTGTCCCTGGCTGTCTCAGCCAGCTTTCACCTCTCTCACTTTGTCTGTCACTTGGTCATTCCTTTGTAGGTTGGGCTCCTGAAAGAGAGAGAGAGCTTGTAAATTAAACAAAATGTGTTGGCACACATGAACTGAGTCAGCCTGGTGCTTCTGGAGCTTCAGTAGGCCTGATCCAGATTTAGCAGCATTCACAGATCTGGGGAATACCCTGATTTCCAGAGTTTCAGATTTTCAGAGTTTCATTTGGCGTCAGTTTTCAGTCAGTCCCTCATCTGTGTGTGCACTGAGGGTTTGTCCATCTGTACTGCTCGTGCTGTGAATGGCTTTGTTGTCACAGGCTCTCCAGAGATTAATGTATTTACAGACTTGTGTGAGCCATTGCACCAATCAATGGGAACAGCCTTTGACAGAGACATAAAGGATCTATTAAATTAGACCTGAGTTCCTATTAAATTACTGCGCATAAAGAGCTGGACTCACCTTATCTGCAGCAGAAATGAATGCTGCTATTAAAGCCTTCAAAGGAGGTTTCCAGGAGCAGCCAGTCCAGCGAGGCAGTGAGGATAATGAGGAGGAAGCAGGGATGTGTTGACACCTGCACTGCCTGCACTGGGGCCGCAGAGGGAGCGGAAGGTTTCTGCATTGCAGACATGAAGGCATTCCCCTCCCCTTCAATCAGCTCCCCCCACGCACACTTCTCTTTACTAATTAGATTAGAGACAAATAAAATTAAACTATTAAGGCAATTAAGAAATTCTTAACATTTGATCAGTTAGTTGAATGCAAATCTGTCCTCCATCTCTCTGTGAAGGGCTGATTGCACAGAGTGTTGTGTCCTCGAGCACGGGCTGGTTTCTGGCTAAGGAAGGCAGTAATAAAATCATGGAATATGCAGTGGTGTGGGTTGGGAAGGATATTTAAGTGTCATCCAGTCCAACCCCCCTGCCATGGCCAGCTCAGGGCTCTCAGAGCCCTCTCCAGACTCACCTTGAACATTTCCAGGGATGGGGCAGCCTCTGCCTCTCTGGGTAACCTCACCACCTGCACTGTAAAACCTTTCTTCCTGAACATGCTTCAAATACTCAAATTCAAATAAAATGGCCGTATCTGTCTTCTCACTGAGTTACTTGTCTCCCCCATGCTATTCACATGTAATTGCTGCTTTTTGGCCACCTCAGATTCTCATTTATCCACGTTCTCACATCCCTGTTATGTCCACAGTTAGACAAGCTGTGTCAACTTCATTTCCAGAACTGGTCATGTGTTCAACACCCTCATGAATTTGTGATAAATCAAACAAATGCCTGTTCAGTTCACAAAGAACTGTCCCCAAATAGTGAATGAAGGACTTGAATCAATAAGGTTTTATGATTGTATCTCTTTTGGAGGGAAGAGAAGGACAGGAGGTGACAGCTTGGATAGGTTGTACACACAATTTATGATCTCCTGTCATAATAATAAATATATAATAATAAAACATGCATCATGATGCATCTCATACTTGTTTCTGTACATCTTGTTGTGGCCAAAATCAAGTTAAGGCCCTGCCTGCAAACCCCTGGTGTATCTCAGCTGAATTTCTGAGATCTCACTGCAAAGTTCCCAGCGCTGAGTGGAGTCTCTGGCTCTCTGATGATCCATTCAATTAACTGGGGAAAAGTTACTGTTTGGTTGATTGGAGCAAACCAGACTATTCTTAGGAAGGCAAGACAAGCTCTCAGCACACCCAGGGTGAGGCTGCAGCCCTGCAGTAACTTGTTCTGGGCCCCAGATCTTGACACTACACAATTGTATATCTGCACCTTCTGCTGCCAGTGCAAAGTGGTTCATACATGTGCAAATCTGTTTCCTGCTTATCAAATTGGCCTTCAAGAGGCAATAATGCTGTTAATGCTGTTAGTATTTGCTTCGTGTTCTAATCGAATGCTGCTACTCGTGCTCCTAGAAATGTTCAAGTGCCCTTAAAAACTAGAAGCTTTACTTGATAGGAAATAAAATTGAGCACTCGATATTAATGGTCTTCTAATTAAAGGTAGAACAAGCTTGCCTCAATATCTTCACCTCAGGATGTGTTTTTGTGGATGCATAAATGGGGGTTGACCATTGAAGCTTTAAAGCATTATTTTGTAGGTAAAACACAGCGAGTTCCCCTCAGCACTGGGGAGTTTATATTGGGGATATTGAGTTTATCCCATAAACTGGCAGAGTTTTGTTCTTCCAGCTTTCCTCAGTGGCAGCACAGGCCCTGAGCTGGAGTGAGTGCAGGGCTGCCCTGGGGTCCCTGGGCTGGGGCTCTGCCCTGGTGGCTTTGGCAGGACTGTCTAGACAGTGTGTGAAGGGCACACTGCCGACCTGTGTCACCTCCTGGGCTGCTGCCAGCCCCCAGTGTGTCACACCAATCCTCTTCACACATCAACAGCTCGTGGAATTTCATTAATTCATTCATCAATACCAGCCATTAGAAGAAACTGTTGTGTTAGCTGGTGTCTTGGATACTAATTGGCAGCTTCTTTTAAACATCAGCCTGCTGCTGCCCAGGGTAAAGCCCTGTGGTGCTGGGTGTCAGGAGTGCAGGGGATGAAAACCTGACTCCCCTCAGTGTGGTCAGAGGCATTTTGGAGAGGGATGAGGCAGTTAATACTAGAACAAAAGGGCTTCTGTATTTATAGTTTACCTGAACTCACAAAATGTGTTTGCTAAACTTTATGTGGGGAAGAAAAGTTTGGGGATAGCTGTATAGATGTTTAGATGTAAACACACACGCTGTGTATGTGCACATCAAATACTGAAGGCAGAGAGAAAACTAAGTTAGAATGGAAAAAATAAGGGACAGGAGGAGGAGATAGAAACCAGAATTTTCTGTGGAAATGGGTGAAATATGCCATGACCTCCCCCTGATGCTGGGGCTGCAGGTGATTGAGTGGATGGTGATACCCATGGGGATGTTCTTGCCCTTGCCTGGGCCCTCTGTAGGTGGGAGGCCTGGTAAAGCTGACAGTGGGACACCCAACCCACCCTCAGTGACCTGCAGGCCTGTCAGCCCCTGGGTGATGGGTGCTCTGCAAGGTCAGGCATTTCATAGCCTCATAAATAACCTGGAAATGAGATGCACATCTCTCCACAAAGAGCACAGACACCAGAGTTTATTTTGTATGAAAAGAGAACACAGAGATTTTACATATTCTGAGACGTGTTGCAGATGGAGTCCAAGCCCTCCATGGTTTCTCTGTGGAGGCTGTGGAGCTCATGGTGTTTGCAGTCCCTGTACAATCATTTGAAGACAGGACATATCAACACCTGATCTGTTGATTATTTCTTCCTCCTTTTCTTCGCCCTTCCTTTCTTTTGCAGTCCAGGTTTTGTACATCGTGTCAAATTACAATTACAGAAATAATTCAGAATCATATCGAAAGATATTGAAGTTTTTCACTATTTTGATTCTTGCTGTTCACCTTTTAAATTCTGTTGTTGAATAGTTAACATTTGCCATATTTCACCTTGTTTATTGCACAGGTGCTGCCACATCTCTGTAAAATATTCTTATCACAGGAAAAAGCAACTTCCCACTGAGTGGTAACACTGTGATAACACATTGAGTGCTGTGGGTGAAAGTTAACCAGTGAACTGCATCAAAGTTATTCCCAGTTAACATCATGAACTAATTTAGACTAATTCTTCCTTGCACTCATGTGCAAATTAAATATTCTATATAGGCTGATTCTCCTCCTCTGGTCACCCAGCTGGCAATCCCTTGATTGCATTTCCACAGCAAAACTGCCAGGGTTAGTTGGTGCTGTACCTGGAGAGGTTTGAGCAGGGATTCAACTGAGACCTCCACAACCAAATCATTTTGTGGTCTTGCCCAGAACTCTCAAACAGAAATAGAGCTTGCCTATTTCTGCTCTAACAGATCCTCCAAGCCACCGACTTTGTTGCTTTTCCACCACTGGGCTGAAGCAGTTATTTCTTTTTGAAAAACGTTGGTACTCATGAATGCCGCTCTCTGTGTGCTTCTGGTCACTTAATTCCCTGCTGGTTCTCTCCTGAAATGTTTGTGTTGGTGGTGAACCTCAGCCCCCAGGGACTCCTTACCCAGGGTTTTCCTGTGGGTTCATAATCAGCCTGGGCACTTCTCCACTTCCAGTTTCTCTGTAGAATTGTTTGAGTGGGGTTTGCTGGGGTCTGTTGGCTCTTCCTCCAGCTCTACACTGCATAAAACCTTTGTCCCAGAAGAGCCTCCTGCAGCTCCTATTTCTGCTCTTCCCATTGCCACGTGCTCGCAGTTGTGCTCAAGGCTTGAACCCCCTTCAAGCCTCTCCCTCCCCCCTTTTTTTTTGAATTACTAGCGGGTGACAAATAGCTACTGCTTTCCACTCCATTTCGCCAGGCACAGCTTCTTTCCTGTCCTCATGAGGTTTCTGACCTTTCAGTCGATGCCTTTTGCAGCCCCGCGGGGGCCTCGAGGGAGCTGTAATGGACTCACGTTAATTGCCTGTTGAAGGACAGAAGCAGTTCCTAGCGGGATGATTGGTGGTCCCCATGTGAGTACAGCTGTCCTGGTCAGTGAAAAGATTGATCTGACACACACAAACATTTCAGCTCAGTGCTCGGTGTGTCTCCCAGAGCTCGCAATAATCACGGCTCGGGCTGTTTGCTGGGGAGGGGCAAGGGATGATCCATCCCTATTCCCTTGGGGCTGCCGGCACTTTAGACAGAAGATACCCCACAGACTGCAGGATAATCCAAAGATTTATAAAGTCAGTCTTACGGGTTGGTATTCTTTCTTTTTTATTGCTCTCAGTGGAAGCAAACCTTCCATTCTGGCTTAGGCGTGTTTTAATGTGGTTTAAAATGCTAGTGGTGCACTTTTAGAAGTGTACATGCATGCATTCAGGAAAAAAAAAATCTCCCATGTGTGCCAAAGTCCAAACACATCTTTAAAAATTAAGAAAGCAGAGACATTCCTCTTACACTTCTTGCCTCTGTTTTGTGCAGCTGGATAAACCATTATGTTCTCATTAGAGCTGAGTATGGGTCAGTTTGCAGATCTCTGTGCAAATGTTATTTTTTTCCCACTTTTGCTTTGTATACACTCAACCTGTGTTGGGCTTCAAGCTCCAAATCTGAGAAAGTCAGCCAAAGTCAGCAAATGTGCTTTGGTAGCTGAGGTCAAAACTTCGCACTGTTATCAGCCTTTGCATGTTTTCTATCTGAAATTATTAATCAGGTCAAATCTACATTTTCCTTGGCATGTGTTCAACAAAAGATGTGTTCAACCTATCCCATGTTTCCTCATCTGAAGCCAAGGTTTTGCAGAGATCTGATCACCACACAAATAAGCTTCTCCTGAAGTAAATCCCCAGTAAAGTTTAAAAGGATTGACTTAACTGCTGCTTAAAAAGATTCTGTTCTTAGTTGCTTCATCCTCTCAGCTCCATGTTTCACATTAACCTGAAGTGAGATGGTCCTGAATTAAATCCCTTCATCCAACCACAGATGACCCTGGGGTGTACAAAATCACATACAGGATCTTGTTTTAGACCACAATTTTCTGCATTAAAACTTGAATGGAAACCTCAGGACTAAATGTTTTACATCACTGGAATGCAGGGTCCCCAAATAGCAGGATCTTACCATGTGCTAGATGTTAGTTCAGTGTTAAAAATCCCACACAGAAATAGACTATTTCTCACAATCAGGCTAAAATTTATTTGTGATAAAACCTAGTGACTCTTGCATTTACTAAGTGTTCTGTTTCTCTGTTGTGTGGACTGGACAATGAAGTTTGGAAGCAACACCGAGAAGAGAATTCCAGAGATGATGAGACATGGCAAGGATGAGGCAGGTTGCCACATTTTGGGGTTCTAGAGACGCCCATCCACAGAGCAGAGAAACAGTATTTCTTCAAGAAGTTGCTGTATTGCAGGTGTCAATCAAAATTGTGCATTTCTGTTCAGAACATTCTGCTCCAGCAATACATTATTTACAAGTGGAGGAAGCTTAGAGAACACCCACCCCTAGCAATTGCTGAGTATACTGAAGATAAGCTTTGCTGAGAGTTTCCTGGCCTTGGTGCTACAGCTGCCCTTTCTAGCTGATATTTTAGTCTTGCATTTTATATTTAATAAAGGTATGCCATGTGATCTTGGGCTAGGTTCAGGGCTTGAGATGGAAATGTTAAGGCTTTTTAAGCTAGGCTACAAGCCACTTAAGTATTTTTAGGCTGAAAAAGAGTTTATCCTTTTCTAGTTCAGCCCTCAGTACTTCCCAGCAAGAATAAGAAAAAAGAATGCTTGAAACAACATAGGAAATAAGAGTGTTGTCTGTGGGTTGAGGGAGCTGTTGCAGTCAGACCATGGCATCAGAGATGTCTGAAGTGTAGAAAACTCACAGACATTCAGCATGCTGAAACAGGTAAATAAGACCCAAATACAACATGAAATATGTGACTAGATGAGAAATTGGATGTCTCAGAGAACTGAATTTCTGTTATCTTAAAAAAATAAAAAATAAAAAATCATGTTTATAGCCTTTATAACAACTCGAAAAATAATATTTCAAATAGAAGGAAAGATTTTGTCTGTGCCCTGAATGTAATGGGGAAAATGGCATTTCAGCCAGCTCTTCGAACTACTCAGTACTGTACAGCAGTGGTGGGAAATACTGTGACAGCTTTAACATTCAGAAAACACATGAGACAAGGTGTACATGGAGCTGTAAAATGGAATCTAGATTTGAGGGTACAAGTATATGGGAGTAAACACTGAACACCAGGCAGGAATGTGCTCAGCCTTTGGACAGCAGTGTTGGCCAGACTGCTCACTCAGTGAAACCAGTGGAATGAAAAGCTGCTTTTTTGAGGGTGAGATCCTGGTGCCACTGCCCTGCATGGACCTTTCAATGCTGGCAGAAGTGTGGAGGTCTTGCCTGGGGAGAAGGTATTTCCCAAAAAAGTGATTTGTTAGAGGGAGAGTCCCTCTGGTTACAGGGGGCAGCGAGGCAGATGCACAGGGAAAGTCCATCCGCTCTGAGGTCCAGCTGTAGGAGCTGACTTCTCACTTCAACCTCTGCTGTTGCCTCAGTAGTTTTTATTCCAGAAACTTCCCTCCCTTGAGTGTCTTGGTCCATTAGCAAACTAGCAATGTAAAATTCACTAACAAAATTTTGAGCAACTCTGAAGGCTTGCAGATCTTGACTATTTGGCTTTGAATAATATTTTATATGTCTAGATTCAGTGGATTTCCAACACTGTAAAATCCTGCAGTCTGTTTTCTTTCAGGGCATTTCTTTCTTTCTGGGAGAGATCTTATCCATGCCTTTAGTTTTGTCAGTAACTGTATGCCTGAGGTATAAATATAGAAACCAAACATGGCAGGCATCATAACATTTAGGGGTTCATTTTTAACTCGGTGTAGGAGAATTAATTTGGCTTCAAGCCTCATGGTTCTCAGTTTAATGGGAATTTAAAAAGTGTTCCTTTGCTGCAAATGGACATTTTTAAAAAACAAGTGATTTTGTGTAAAAAGTAAATGAGTCTTGGAGCATAGGAGACATGTGAGGGATCTGTACCAAAGTAAGAGCCCACACAGCAGGGATGTTACCTGGCAGCTGGGATAAAGCAGATTTATCCTCATTGGATTAGGCTGACACATGAGGAACTCAGAGGGACTTGAACCAGGGTTTGTTCAGCTCTCTGGAAAGACTTAAAAAGGCTGGAGTGGTCCCTGGATCAGATTCCGAAGGGTCTGGGGTGACAGGGTGACCTGAGCAGGCAGTAACAATTAGGAGAGTGGCTGTTGCTTCATCCCTGGCTGGGTGTGGGTGCACTACAGCTCGGTGTGGGTTTGACAGTGAGTTTGAGCTGTGTTTCCCCAGCCACATCTCGTTTGGTGACTGGCAAGGTGACACATCCTCTGCCTGTTTCAGTTCTTATGATCAGGATTTGGCCCAGTGGGTTTGGAAAGAGGTGTGTAATTAATATTGCCAGGGAGTTTGGAGGGGTGAACACGGGAGGTCAGTAGCTATGGGAAGAAAATGTCATCAGTCAGGGATTCTCTACTTAGCTACTTTGAATTGACACCAGGTATTTCTTCATTCCTGAAATTCCTGCCCTGAAAGTCTAATTCTGCAGCTGGTGCAGCAGCAGGGGGAATTGGCTGGTGCTGTTAGGACCAGTCCCAAGAACTGTGGAGAGAGAGAGAGGGGTGTGGGGCATGGATGTTTTTCCCTGGAAAGCAAACATGGTTCATTTTGCATATTACCTACACTGAGAAAAAGAGAAGACAGAAAATCTGGTTTTATGACTGTAAAAAATGGAGTCATATTTTGCTTGTTTAGTGGAAAAAGCCCAGAAGTCCTGACCGAGCCGTTCTCTGGAGGCTGACTGCAGATCAGTATCAAAATTTAGCGGCTTGCATCCCTTTCCAGTTCTTTTTTTAACACATGAATGTGATTTTGCTCCTCGTCCAGCTGCAGCTCCAAGCACTGAAATTAAACTTAACATGTTTTACAAAATGAATGGAAGGCCAGACAAGAGCATCTTGTTTCCAAGGATCACATAGCCCCTTTTCAGGATTACAGAAACTCTCGTTCTATTAGAATTTGGCAACACAGCTTGAACCGCACAAACGCCACGTCTCGTTTGTTTGCCAGCTGCTGGGAGACGTTCGGAGCCGCTTCTCCACTGGCAGCTGCCTCAGGGAGGTGGTGGAGTCCCTGCCAGGCCACCACTGGCGTGTGGGGCACTCCAGGCCTAAACAGGCCCCACCAGGCCTCAACAGGCCCCACCAGGCCTCACCAGGCCTCAACAGGCCCCACCAGGCCTCAACAGGCCCCACCAGGCCTCAACAGGCCCCACCAGGCCTCACCAGGACTCACCAGGCCTCAACAGGCCCCACCAGGCCCCACCAGGCCTCAGCAGGTCCCACCAGGCCCCACCAGGCCTCAGCAGGTCCCATCAGGCCCCACCAGGCCCCACCAGGCCTCAACAACCCCGCCAGGCTGCCCCAGAATGGGCTCACATGCAGGCCTGGGCAGGAGACTGGGAATTAGAGCCAGCTGAGCCAAGCCAGACCACATTTCTCTTGTCTGCTAAAGAACTCTCTGCAGGAAATAGCGCGGCGTTCCACGCGCTGCTGGATCTCTGCACATGCCACGCTAACGAACCCCTCAGTGCCGATGCCAGCTCTGTGAAGGCCTTAAGAGGATGTATTTCAGCCTTTGTGGGGTTCATGATGTGCATTGTTCTGGGTATTTCTCACCCATGACCTGTCACACAGTGTCCTTTCTAGTGTCCAAGCGGCTGACTCTCAGATGCACTTAAAGATGTTGAACACCACCGTGAAAGATGTTGCTAAATCTCTGTAAAAATACACACTTCTATAGCTACCCTGGGAGCTTCTTTCTGGAAGATTTCTGGAAATATTGCCATGAAACACCTCTGTGATTCTTTTAGGAATGTCATTGATGCAAATGTATTTT
The DNA here is from genome assembly GCF_001522545.3 of Parus major. Lineage (NCBI taxonomy): Eukaryota > Metazoa > Chordata > Aves > Passeriformes > Paridae > Parus > Parus major. The sequence goes on along the minus strand of NC_031787.1, from coordinate 1,145,801 downwards.
CAAATCATCAAATGGCTTCATTTGCAGCCTTTGTGAGGAGCTGAGAGTCACATGTGCTGTTCTTTCCCAGTAATAACTGGATGATGGTGTTGACTGGGTAACATTTTGGCCAGAAATGGGAGGGTGATTTACACCTTGTGCCACCAGTATGTTCTCTGCAGTCATGCTGGAAGTGCAAAGGTGCAGAATTGTCTCTTTTTGTAAATACTTTCAAAATAATTGTTAATTTTCAAATTAAGCTTCTCCAAAGGCTGCTGAGCAAGGGTTTGAAAGCAGCAAGTTCAAAGTCTGGTAACAAACAGCTGGATGAAAAATGTCTCACTTTCTGTTAGAGAGTGGCTGTTACTCACTTGTTATTGAGTCTACTTACAGTGTGTGCAAGAGCCTGGATAAACTGTTGAAAACATGAAGATGTCTGCCCATTTTTCACTCCTTGGTTTAAGAGATTCATGAAAAAGGCAGTGTGTATATAGTTTCTCAGCATCAGTCTGAAATTACAGAGTTCTTCATCTGTCTTGAACAAGGAAACTGCCAAGGATTCATCAGCACTGCCTGTCCCTATTTCAGACCATAAATGCCAAGTTTATACACTAAATACTTGAGATATTTTCCTAATGGCTGTCTCCAGACTCCATGAATACTTCAAACCTTTAATATAGTAGAAATGGACTGGATAGAAATAGGTGCAGTTACTGTGTGGCTGCTATGGGTAAATTATTGCATTGAAACCTAACTGAAATGTTGATTACTGTGGGTCACTTAGAGCTGTTTTGTAGAATTACATTCAGTTAGATATTGATGCCTTAACTGTAGTGACATCTTTCTCTCCTTTCTGATCTGCTGCTTCTCCTTCTGTGCTTCCCTTAAAATATTAGCCTTTGACTTCTGGGTTCCTTTCTGAGCAGTAAGGCTGAGGGACACGTTCTGAATCACATCAGTCACTTCTGGTTTCTAACACAATACTCTAAGAGCCGCAGCAGTGGAGGTGCAGCCAGTTTGCCCCACACACACCTCAATAACACCGTGACTTGCTCAGAACCGAATTGATCAGCAGAAAGAAGATGTTTTCTCTCCGTTGGCAAAGCACCCAGGGCAGCTATTGCTTCCTCAGAGTAAATCCCAGCCTCATGATCTCTCAGTGGGAAGGGCTCACTGGAAGGCTCCGGCCTGAGTTGCATTTTAATAGCAGATGGTTTCCCAATTACCATTCTGTTTGCATCCTCCCTTCTCTGCCTGGTGACGTTGCCCTTTTGTGGACAATGGGGTCACAGCTTGTCAGTGCTCTCGGGCTTCAGCAGGGCTGTTGGGCTGAGGGGGTTTTGTGTTGTTTTGTTTTCCTTGTCATGCAAGAAGGCCGTGATATTTCTGTATCTGGCAGCGTGTCTGCGTGAGACAAGGCAGAGTGAGCGAGGTTGATGTGTGAGTGACAGATCCCTGGGTGACGCCGCTGGGAAGCTCTTGATCTGACTGGTTTGAAGTTGAAAGCTCACTAGGTCACACTGAAAATGGTTGCCACTGGGCATTTCTTTCATCCTTGTTTATTTATTTTCCCTTCCCTTTCCTGAAGTTTTTCCACTCAGAGAGGGGCTTTGCTGTTGTTCCTCGTGTTCCTTGTGGCTGGTAGGCTGAATTCTTTCACTACACTTAATTGCTGTCGTGTCTTTTACTTGTTGGTGGGCAGGGGAGGGAAAGGGGAGCCTTCTGCCTTTGAGCTTGGCACCTGTGCCAGGGACTAACCAGGTACAAAATGGCCATTTTAAGCAAGCACCAGGTGTTTTTAAAGGCATGGTCTGTTTATTATTTAGGAACCTGCTGTTCAAAGGTTCTGCCATTTGTCAGCTGAATCAAAACAGGTGGTGATTCTGTGACATTTTTCTCTCCATACCTGCAGCATGTCCTTAACTAAACAGGCATAAAGAACAAGGCATAAATTAACCTGAAAAGACGAGGTGGCATCAGAAGAACCTCTGATCCTCTTGTCAATGCTCTGTTGGCAAAGCTAAAATAGCCACTCTGACAAAAGCCAGGAGAGGATTTCCTCTCCTGTGGATGCTGCCAACAATTTCTCACCTAGCACAGAGGTTGTTGCTGTGGTAGCACACAGAGTCAAGTGCCAGAACCCCATGTTGTGCATGCTGCAAAAGGATCAGAAAATCATCTGGCACAGGATATCAGGGAGCTGAAACTCGTGCAGGGGGGTCTCAGGCAGGGCAGTGAAAATCCAGGCACTGGTGGTGTATTCAGGGAGCTCACAGCAGTTCAGGAAGGTTTTTAAGGGTGCACTGCAGGTGTTCCATGGTCCCTCTGCCTCCACATGGCCCTGGGTGCTCAGTGCACTTGGGGATACCCATAATCTGCCATAATACCACTTGGGTTTTGCTGACATTCTGAGCTCTATCTGACAGCTTCTCTCCAGGGATTAAAAAGGCCCAAATTCAGCTTTAGGCCACCTGATATAATGAGTCACTAATTACTGCAAATTTCTCATTCTTACATTGAAATACATGAGAGATGAGTATGAACAAATAACCTCAAACTGGCATGAGCAGACCTCTGGCATTTAGAAGGAAAAGTTGTACTGGGGGCTTGATTCAATCACTGATCTGTCAGATTGCTCAAGGCAGAGAAAATAGGTCTCACTTGAAACTCACAGCTTGTAGCTGGCAATAACTGGTTGTGCAGGTGACTGAAGTGCAGCCTTTGCTCATGCCAGAAGGAAACAGTGAGCCTTGCAGGTTTATGCTCTCCATCCTATATGGAAATAAGAAATTGTGACATCTGAAACATTTCCTGCACTCTGCACATCATCTAGATGTGGTATTCCACTGTGGTTCTGCTTCTCAGCCTTGAAAAATGACAATTTTGGGCACAATTTTGGTCTGATAGGCCATTCAGCTGATGGTACAGCTGATATCACAGCCAAATGTGTGGGAAGCAGAACTGGGAGAGGAGACACATGAAGATGCAGAAGTAGCAGGTTCAGGGTGCTCTTGCCTTTCTCTGCTGTGAAAACTTTTGAAATTTGCCTACAAATGTCCTTGCATGCTTTGATACATCAGCAGTGCAGGTGGAATGGGGGTAACCCAAAAAGGAAGCCATCACCCCAAGCCCTTCTCTAACTCATGTCAGCTCTGAAGCAGAGGGGGCTCATTCCAGTGGGGTGTAGTCCCTGCTAATCTAGGGAAGTAATTAATCCTGCCCCTTCGTGTTGGAAGTATCCATCTAAGCAGTTACTTAAAATGTCTCTTTGAACTGAAAGGACTTGGAATGAATTCTCAGTGAAGATAAATCTGCAATATAATTCAGGGTCATTTTTTTTGGAGGTGAAGATTCGGCCCACTGGGTTTGGGCATGGGTGGCTGATTTAACTCCAGGGACAATCTCAACATTTCTGGAGTAAATCCTTTCCTAAGCAGGCCATAACACATGGATGAGAGGGGAAGACAGCAACAAGAAACAGTTGTCATGAATATCACAAATTTGTATTTCATGGAACTAGGCACTGTGATGATTCGCTGCAGTTAATGAAAAACATTTCTGCTCAGTATATCCACCTGTCCCCCTTTGTTAAAAAAATAAAGTCAGTCCAAAATGGGATCATTATCTTTAGTGGATGCACTTCACATCACTGAAAACAATTTCAGCTTAGTTAAATAACATGCAGCCTGGAGATTAAAGCTGTCTCCTGTTCAGCTGCAGAGACAAGCAGAGCTGTTGGTACAGAGATCACTTAGAGCTCGATATTCCTTTCAGTAGCAACTGGATGTATCTTATTTTTTTCCCTGTCTGTTATTACATGCTACTAGGTTTTATTTATTTAAATCTCAGCCTCCTTTTGCTGACACAGCAAGGCATAACCAGAGATGTTTAGTAAAACTTAGATGAGCCCCTAAGTGGGCCACTTGTTCTATAAATCTTTAAATATTTCATGTTACTCCTTTAGAAATTGCTGTTGCCAGACTAACCCAATCTGCTTTGAAATGACTAGGGCATAAAATAACAGCTCTTTTAAAATTCTCTAGTGATACAGTTATTTGGTGTATTTTTAGGAAGTGCCAGACCTTGTGGCCTCTAATGAAAGATCAGCTTTAAACTTGAAGAAGTTTTGCTCCAGAAGGAGCCATTCTTTGCAGCCCCTGGACACTGCTGGGATCACGTTGCTCTCCCAGGACGTGGCTGGGGGAGCCTTCTGGCCCTTTGAAGTCAGTGGCAAAACTCCCACTGAATTATAATGGAACTGGGTTTTAACCTGAAGAAATAGAGTCTTTGTTGTCTTTTAGCAGCAAATACAGATATTCTCCCTGAATTAGCCTGGACTGGCCAGTCATGGAAGAGATTGATGGCTGTGCCAAGCAGCACGATCCCTGGAAGTAGGAAAAGAGGGTTATGTCTTGTGAGAGACCAGAACTTCAGGAAGACAAATTGGATTAGACTGTTTCCACAGAAACTCGGGAGAGCATCATGTGTGGGCTGCTAATGGAAACGCTGCTGCCTGTACACATCCTCCCCTCATGATAAATGTGGCACAGCCCTCGTGCAAATGCAAGTGTTATTACATTAATAGGAACTCTTCCAGCACAATTAAAGCTGTGTTCATTAAGGAAGCCAAGCAGGAATGGTGCTGACCAAGCACAGAATTCCTGGGAAGATGAGGATGCCTCTTCCCTTCCCTGCTGTGTCCCACAGCTAGGCACCCATGGAATGGGGCAGTGGTGACTGCTCAGCCACCTCATTTAAAGGTTGTGAACATGGGATATGAGACTGAACCTACAGGCAAAGAATGAACCTGCAAGGAGAGAATGATAAATCTATTTTTGCTTCCAGAAAAACAGTTGTGATGGATGACTGTGTGGGCTCCTTGAGTACATCCTGGGCCTTTACCTCTGGAATTGCCTTGAGAACAAAAGGAAATACGCTGTGGGTCTCAGCAGGGATGTGTGAAACTGGAGAGCAGCTTGGAGTAGTTAGGTACTGACAGCTACAGCTGAGCACTTCACTGAGCATATGCAGTAAACAGGAGGGGGAAACAGGAAAAGTTACACACTGCTGTTAGTTAATTCTGCGTGCACCCCTCCATGAGTCTCTGAGCTGCCAGACTACGGCCAACACGAGCTCTCTGTGAAAGCACAGATGTCCTCATCCATCCCCTTCCCCTGTTGTCACCGCTGGAGCCCTCGTTTCCTCACACACACCCCAGTCCTCTTTACTGCTCCCTTGGTGTCCCTTTAGCTTGCACTGAATGCTGCAGTATGATCCATCCTGGAAGCACTTCTTGCAAACAGTAAAATACATTTTCCCTGAAGCCAACATCTCGCTTCACATTTGCACCTTTAAACACCAAACAGAGCTGAGGAAAGTTCAGGCAAACCAATTGGCTGGAGCTGCTCTGTGCATCTTCCTTTGTTTTTTCTTTGGCTGATTCTGTTAAAATTTAAGGTGCTACACAAGAGTCCAGGGCTCAAATGACTGTTAACTTTGTTTGATCGTATATCTAATTTACTTTAACATGGGATCCTGGCATGCGTTTCTTTAAGAGACTGAATCAATTTTATGCTAAGTGATTTCTCTGAGTAACTTTTTTTTTTATTGTCCCCTTTGCCTAAAGTAAATTAGAGTGATAGCTGGAGCAGCCAGGGAATGAAAAGGAGTCAAGTCCTCAAGTCACATTAGCAGGCTTGTTGAGGCCTTTAAACAATCATCACCATCAAAGTACTCCATAATAACTGTAAAAAAGCTAATCACAGGTGGCAGTGGGCGTGAAATGTGTGGCTCTGTGCTCAATCCTTGGGATAATGGGGGTATTCATGGGATTTCTAGAAGGACTCCTTTGTGCATCGAGTCATGTGCCTGCTGAGCTGAAAGGACTATTTTGCTCAATTTGTCTAAAAGCGCTGGCTTATGAGATAGCTGCAGGGGTTTCACTGCTCAGGTTGTTTTAACCCTTCCCACACAGACAGATTTTTGGTCGAATTCCAAGACCTTGTCTATGCTGGGAAATGTCTCCAATTTCAGGGAGCGGAGCACGTTACTGGTCAAGAGCTGAGTGTGTCTAAAGACCACCAGCCTTTCTGAGCCATTCTCTGGTAGTGCTCCATGGATCAGTTCTAGGATTGACTCCTCCCCGTGCTGATTTGGAGTGGAACTCTGCTTCAAAACACCTGCTGTTGTTCCATGCTGTTTGCCCGGTGCTGGAGGCAAAGAGCACAGGTGAAATCCTCCTTTGCTGATAACACGGCAGAGCTTTCATGGATTTCTGCAAAGGCCAGAGTTCCCCACCAGTGAATTCACCAGCTGCAAAGTTATCTCAAAGTCAGGGACATTTCAAAACAAATTCTCACCACATTTGTGCCCTAGAGGATGCTATCAGTGTCCATCTATTTTGGACACCCATAAAGCTCCTTTGTAGGTGAAATCCTTTTCCTTTCTTCTGCTGCTTGTGCAGTTTGATCCTGCACCTTGCGGCCGTTGCCTATTGAAGGTCCACATGCTGCTCCATTCAGCGCCGCAGCCTTTGAAGAGTTAAGCTCTGCAGTCACTCAGAAGGTGGACTTCTGCTTTTCCTCAAGTCTCTATTCATCTCCAGGAACTGAATTTTTCATGCAGTAATTAAAATTTGTAGGTCAAACCTCCCATGGCACCGTTTTCTGCTAATATGGGAGAGCAACAGTCGGATTCGCTTACGCTGCTCTTCGCCGCACTGAGATTTAAAGGATGAAGGGTGACATTTTCCCCCATTTTGTAAATTAATGCCATTGATCTGCCTAACAAGAACAAAGTTAGGCTTCAAAATACCAAATGATAAAGAGATTAAGACTTTAAATGGCTTTCCAAAGACAACCTCTATTGTAAGATTCCAAGCAGAGTATTGAACTTTCAATTAGAATTTCTAATGGGCTATTGACTTAAATGGATAAAATGTTGCAAGTGATAGCTTTCAAGATGACAAAAATTGCTTAGTACATTCTGGAATATTACTTTATGAAGCAAATACTATTCTGGAGGCTGAGGAGTAATAACCCAGGCCGTAGGCAATATTGTTCTGTGTCTCTGTGCGGCAGTTTTTCAAAATTGAACTAATGCATTTTGAAACATTTTCTCTTTTCATGTTTTGTAAATCTTTGGGAGTGTGAGGTACTTTAACTTTCATGAAAGAATCTTAAATCTCTGGTGATGTAGCTATGATTGCACTCTTTATGAAACACACAATCCATGCTGTATTTTCACACGTTCTCCCTTCTGGGGCACAAACTGTGTGCCCACCTCGTGTGCCTGTGCTCCAGAATGTGCCTGTTGTGCAGTGTCTGTGCTGCAAATAACAGCTGAAACTCTCCCAAATCATCCTGGCACTTTGCACTGAATTGACTTGAAGGCTTGTTATGAAACACTAGCTCTAGTACATTTTTCAAAGGATATTTTTCAGAGACTAGCCAGCCCTTTCCAGGATAAAGGGTTAATATTATGCTTATGTTACAGTGCATTAAAAACTCTAATTAAAACAGCATTACATTCCCATCTGCCAATCTCCAGTAATCTTCTTTAATTGCAGTAATTAAACTATATTTACATGTTCAGAATACTTGTAATTTAGCAAATTGCACTCTCTGCTCTACATTTAATCAAACAACCAGTTCCAGTATATTTAGTGTGGAAAGAAGTAATTTCAATGTTTTGATTACTATAGCAGATTTGACAGAGTAAGTGCCCCTCTAGTAGAGACTTTGAAAGGGAAGGCAAACATGAAATATAGTCCTGTTCTGATTGTCATGTGAATGCCTAATTACATGTTAGAGGATTAACTATTAAAGGGTACACACTGTTTCGCTTGATTTTTTAGGCACAGCTGACATAACAGATAATAAAGGTTGCCTATTTGGGGCTGCTTGGTGGAATATATAAGCTTTTTATTATTATTATTAGAAGTCTTAAAACCGAGTATTAAATCCTGTGAGTTAGTAAGGTCATAAAGCCCCACATCTTTACTTTAAAGATGTAGGTGAATTGAAGATTATGTTCCCACTGCTCTGTTGGCAGCTGGTTTCCCAGCTTCTTCCCTTCCCCTAAGCTCTTTTTGGGGTTGGCAGGGTTGTTATTGTTAGAATGGCAGTTCCCAGGTGCTCTGTCAGCTTGTTGAGGTTGTTTGTTTGTGGGCTGGGTGCAGTGCTGCCCTGGCATTCGGTGGCACTGAGGTGAGCTCAGCCTGAGCTGAGACACGGGCGATGCTGCGTGGGGAGCTGGAAACTCCTGCACAAAGGGAGGCTTCTCTTTTACCACACATCTCCTCTGTGATCTGGGTCTACAGACAACTTGAAAAGGGGATTCCAGTACCAAGCACTTGGTTTTCCCCAGATAAATTGTACAAAGCGGAAAAAATTCCTTCTGATCTGCCAGTAGCGGACGTGCTGGATGCAGAGCCCGTGCTGGGGTGGGAGCTCTGCATCGGCCAGGGGCCACCCACATCCCCCTGCCACACCTCCCCATCCACAGCCCAGTTCATGGACACCTGAGTCCAGTCCCCAGGTACCTCTGGAACTCCTTACTGCAGGTTCTGGTCATTTACAGAGGTGAGGTGTCACACCATGAACACGAACGTGGTGGGGAATGAGCCTGATGCCCAGAAGATGTGGATGTGGGTGTTGGGGACAGCAGTCCCTGCAGGCTTTGGGACCCCTGGAGTTCCTGGCTGGTTGTGGTGAGCACTGGCACAGGTCACAGAGTGGTTCCAGTGGGCAGTGGGTGTTCCTGGAGTTCCTGGCTGGTTGTGGTGAGCACTGGCACAGGTCACAGAGTGGTTCCAGTGGGCAGTGGGTGTTCCTGGAGTTCCTGGCTGGTTGTGGTGAGCACTGGCACAGGTCACAGAGTGGTTCCAGTGGGCAGTGGGTGTTCCTGGAGTTCCTGGCTGGTTGTGGTGAGCACTGGCACAGGTCACAGAGTGGTTCCAGTGGGCAGTGGGTGTTCCCCCAGCAGCTGCTCTTGGCACACCCAGTGTGTGAGGGAATTGTGTGTGCAGAGCTCCAGCCAGGGTGGTTCCCTGCAGCAGTCTGGTTACAAATATATTGCTTTTGTTCCAAGGCAGCAAGAAAAACCATTAAAAATCCCTAGCTCTGACTAATTTCTGTTACTAAAATGCCCTTCTGTCAACATCCTCCTTCCCTGGACCTGACCCTGGACACCCTTACCCAGGACTGGTTCTGGGATTTCTGACATCATGCTGACTTCACTCATTTCAAGGAGGTACCTCCTGCTGCTCCCTGCTCAGATGTAAAATCAGGTCATTCCCTGGGGCTGGGTCACTGTCCTCACTCCTGTGTAGTGCCAGCAGTGAGGGCTCTGAACTGAACCTTCCAGCTGAATCTGTCTCTCCAGGTAATCCCACTCTGTGACTTGGCTCTCAGGTTCAGTCCACACCCCCAGTTTTCTGCTTTAGAATTTAGAATTTTGAATTAGAGGAGTGTATGTTCTAACAAAGCCATTTAATCAAGGGCAACATTTGTTGCATTTACTCTGACTCTGCATTTATATCTATATATAAATAATAATTTCTTTTGAATTTTCTAGAGTAGTAGATGATAAAAAAATAGAAATAGGCCTTTTGAACCATATTTTTGAAAACCAAGATTATAAAACTTGGTTTAAAAGCAAAACAAAACACTACTATGTAAGATGCAAAGAAATTAGCCTAATTCTCCTAATTTCTAATTGTTTATTTCTGATCTGTGTGAGTGTGGCTGAGGTAAGAATGACAGCAATGTGTTCAGTTCCTCTGTAGCCACTGTTGTGAAGTTCACACCCATGAGAGACCTGCCCTGTTTTGGGTTTCTCATTACACTCAGTGGTTTTCACAGTGAGGATTTCAAGATGGGTCTTCTTAAGCCTATTAAAAATCAGAATCATGCTGGTCATATGTTTAAATAGATTTAGTTTAGTGGCTTCAGGGGAAAGTGGGGATGGGAAGATGAATAAAATAAAAATCTGATCTGGAAACATGTCTGGTTTTTCAAAGGTTTTTGCAAAAAAAAAATAAAAAAATAAGTAGAAGTTCTGGCATTTCAATTTGCACTAATTTCACACATCATCTTAGGGAGTGCAGGGTTTGGGCCCCTGCCAGACTGGCTGAGAATCCTCTTTGGAAAAGCACAGTTTATGTTCTGAATGGATGCTGCACCACATAGATATTTCCTAATATCTTTCATTAAACTTCTAAATGGACACTAAGTATGTAAATACAGCAAAACTCAAAGCCTGCCTTTGAATTTATATTTTCTAGGAAAGCTTTTAACAGTGGTAGTCTAACAATATTGTGCTATGTCTGGCTTGCCATTTTCAACGAGGAGCTTAATGAGTTTATTGTATAATGAAGGACTCTGATTTATTAGCTTTTCATTATGCTCATTCCATCAGCTTCCTGCTAAATGCTCTAACCTTGGCAGAGATGTCAGTCTTTATCAGGTGGTATCATTGCTTTTTAATAAACTCTCCTCCCACACTGATAATATTACATGTGAAATCTTTTCTCCTTATTCCCAAGGGAAGGAAAAAGTGTATTTATTGAAAAGGCTGCACTGGAGGAGTGCAGAGAATTCCTGAGCAGTTTGCTGCTACCCCTTGGACTCACTCAGACAGGGTGGGCAGATTTGGAGGCTGCAGGTTGGTCCTTTGGCTGCTCCCCTCAACTGGCAGAGGATTGAGCCCATCCTCTGCACACTTTAATTACAGCAGAGTGCAGCTGCTTTAAAACTGGCACTTGCAGGTATTAACAAATATTTCTTTAGCAAGTATTTAATGATCAACTCTATTACAAGAATTAACATGGTGATGGCACGCAAGGAGAGGGGGGGAAGGAGGGTAAAGTAATATTTTACAACCTGAAAAATTAAGCACTGAGATAGTTAAGGCCCAGCCCTCATTAGCTGAATGGTAGATTTTTCTAATTAGTTCTTTCTAGTGTAATTAGCATGGATGAGTCTAATCATCTCATGTGAAACCAAATCTAATGCTTGGGAAGGAATGTCCTTGGCCTCTCTTTCAGACTGATTCCAAGGATTTTGTGTGTTTCTGCTGAGATATTCCTTAAAGAAACAGCAGCCTGCCTTGCTGATGAAGGTGGGGGGAATGAGAGGACTTGGACCTGATCATGCATTTTTATGGGAGCCTAGAGGAAATTCTCCCATGAAAACAGGCAATCCTCATGTGGCAAGTCAATCAGATGTGGGCAGTAGTGTAAGAAGGCCAAAATCATCAATGAAATTTTGAATCCATATGAGGAGTGTTCAAACACTGGACTTAAAACCCCATTTTTTTCTGAGCTCCATATTTCCCTGTAGGGATATCTCCTTAGAAATGAGCACAGGAAGTGAAATGGAAAACAGAGCTTCATGTGCTGCTGGTGTAGCTCCTCTTGCTGTGAAAACCAGTCAGAACTGCATTTCCTTTGCTGTCAACAGTCTGAGCAAGGGAAAGCAGTACTGAATATCACTGCAAATAATTCTGTTTATAGATTGCTGTCAACCTTCACTGTGGAATTAGTCAGTAAAAATGTTGAGTTTACCCTCTTTTTATCTTTTGTTTGTTTGTTTTCGTTTTGTTTTTGCTTTTGTTTTAGACATCCAGGTGTGGAGGGCAGGCAGGACGCTCAGTTGGCCTGACTGGACTTCAGCAGTAATAATGACTTCATTTTACAATCTGGAAATGTCTGGAAGGTGAGGGAAGAGCAGGGATGTGCCTGGTGCCATAACACAGCTCACCCATCTCGTGCTGCTGTGACACTGAGCACAGAGGGTTTGGGCACAGAGGGGCACACCATGAAGGAGTGCCAAGGACTCCAGTTGTGTTCCAGCTGGGAGCAGTGGCAGCACTCAGGTCCCTTCATCCCAATGCACAGGAGCATATTCAGGCCACCACTGCACTAATAATGATTAAATCCCAGCCCAGAGTCATTTTGGACCCAGCACTTCTGTGAGCTGACCTGTGCCTCTGGAAGTTCTGCATTCCTTTGTGTCTTTCCTGCAGGATTTACCCTTTCCCTGACCAGACTTTGCAGTTCAACAGCCCTCATTTCTTAAGTACTTGAAAGTCTTTAACTGGAAAATTAAAAGGTAAATACAGTGATTAAAGATATCTCCTTTAAGAAATACTTTATTCAAGCCCTGTCTGTGGGGATTTGCTTTTGCCAGTGGATTTAGTGGGAATGCTGTAACCTGCTCCTGCATTTACCTGCTAATGAGCTCAGGTCGTTTGTTCTGGAGTGAAAGGGAGACAGGTAATCCTTGTGTGGCTGTGACAGAGATGCTCCCCCTGGGCCCTGGGAGGAGGGACACAGCCCTGAGCCTTTTTTCCACAAAAGCAGCTGAGTGCAGGTAAGCAGAGAGTGACAGAAGGTGCAGGTGATGCCTCTCACTCACTCTGTGGCCTCAGGGTGTATCTGTGTGATGTGTTTTTCAGCTGAGAGGAGAAAGTCAGGCACACAATCAACAGCAACTCCTACCCCTTTCCAGGCAAATGGAAAGACATCCTTATTTATTTCTGTGTTCAGTCCTCAGCAGACTCCTCACTGCAGATCCTCTGTGTCTCAGCTCTTCCTGAGCCCATCTGACCTTCTGCATCTTTTGTGGCTCTGGAGAAGGGGATTTAGGACCATTCTTAAGGAAGCAGAAAAACTGCTCCACAAAATCTGTTGAAATTGCAGTAAATGAAATGAAAGCAGGCTTTGGGGCTGATGTTCTGCAGCCAGGGAAGAAGGAAGGCATGGTGTGTGACTCCATGGAAATGGCTGCATTTACAGGTGCTGGAATGAGGGCTTCTTCTTTAGCCCATTCCTGTTAAAACCAAGGAATGGTATAAAAGTGCTGTGCTCATCACCTGGTGCAGGGCTGGATTTCTCCAAGCATCCAGATGGAAAAATGGGAAATCCAGCTGGCTTGGGAATGGTGGGACCTGTCTGTGGGGGAAGGTGACAATCCAGGGGAAAAGCAGCAAACAGCACAGAGCTTGAGCCATGGAAACCCCATGGGATTTCTGGCGTGGCAGAAGAGTAATGGGACAGAATTGAAATGTAGTTACTGATATTTTTATATGGAAAAGAGGAAATGAGATGTAAACAGTATTAGTGTAATACAATTTTCATGTGAGATTAAAAGGAAAGCCAGGATTTGAGAGATTTGGAAATTGCAGTTACAGGATAAGTGATATTTGAAAGCATCCTACTTGATTTGATTAAACTGGAGTTCAAATGTCACTAGAGAGATGCATTACTTACAAGTTATTCAGGGTTTTAGTTTGTGCATCCCAAGCTGTGCTCAAACCCAACCTGGGCAGGGATGAGGGGGGATCACAGGTTGGGAGGGGGCTCAGGCTGGGAGGAAAGCTGGATATTGCTCAGAGTCTGTTCTGCCCTCTGGGTTTGGATGTTGGGCTCCTGGGTTTGCCTGAGGTTTTTTGGGGTCCACTCGTAGTAGTTCCACAAAAAAATGCATCTTCTGTTGAATCCTGTTCTCTGGCTGGAAGTGTTTGGATCATGCCTCATCCTGACCTCTGAATGGCAGTGAAAATTCAGATTTGCTGCTGCTGCTTTAGGATTTTTGTTTCCCATTCTGTCTGTTTTCACTGTGGTGAGGTGGTGCCCGGTGGTGGGAAGTGCCTGACAGACAATAACATGGTCATTTATACCGTGTCCTGCCTTTGCTCAGCTGGCCTGGTGTCACTGGGATGACTTCTGCAATGTAACAAACCTTTTTTAACCCAAATTTTGCAGCTGAGGCAGTGGGTTGACTAAAAGCTTTAAACCCATTTGAGGGGAAGGTTCTTGCTAACTTTGCAAGCCCCAGTGATTTACCCACGACCTCTCAGCCCTGCTGTCTCTGGTTCACAGGCTGTGCCAGCTCATTTCCATTTGCCCTCCCAGGCCCCTCTGTGTGACACATGGTTAATCACACACAGGTTTGGTGGGCAGATCCTCCTGGGGAAGTGTCCTGCTCCTACAGCACCACTGCAGGTCCCCCCTGACAGCGCTGGCATTTTCTCCAAGTGCACAAAGCAATCCCCACGTGCCAGCCCCAGCCAGGGGAGATGTTACACCAGCATCTGGCACTAATATCTGTTGTTGACATTTTGGGAATGAGAACATGAGCTATTAGCAGAGCTGTTTGCTTGTACCTAATTAATGTTCAAGTGTATACCCCTTCCTTTATCAGCCCTGCAGCAACAACCCAGACCCGGCGTTATCTTTCACCAGCTTTAAAACTTAATTATTTCCCGCCTCGGTGTTAAAGGCCGTGCAGTACAACTTGCTACCCTAATACAGATTTAATCAAGTTATCCAGCCTCAGAGTGGCTTGATGGCTGTTTAGCTGAAGTGACTGTGTTTATATATCAGCAGAGCAAAATTTGGAGTGAGCTGTTCTGCTTTGGCAGGACACGGTGGGAGTGAATGGATGGGTGAACACCCCTGTCTGGAACAGGCTTGGAGAAACACAGGCAATTTGGAGATGTTCAGTCAAAGTGCAGCGCTGTGCAAAAAGCACTCCAGACCTTTTCCCAGGATTGCAAGATTCCAAGGATTTTTTTTCCCAGGATTGCAAGAAGCAGTGATGCTGCTCTGGGTGTTCAGAGGGTGTTCTCAGCTGGGTGAGGACAGAACCCACATCATGGGCACAGGGAGAGTTTTTCACCCACAGCTTCACCTCAGGCCAGCTGTGCCCATGTGTGGAGACAGAATGAAAACTCCTCACTGCTGAGAGCCCTGCATGACAAATTCTGTCAGAGACACGACTTAGAGGGGCTGGCAGCAGACAGAGAATCACACTGCAATCCTGACAGGCAATTGATGTAATCCAGTATTTTCCTAAGAACTTAGTCCTTGTGTGTGATCTTTTGAGTTTTTGAGTCTGAGCTGAATTCAGCATACTCGAATGCACGGTGAGTTAATGGCCACGGAGGATTTCTTCTTTGGGGAATCTCATTGTAATGTAGTGTGATACATCTGCTAAAATGATTTTAAGTGGTCTCAGCTTGGTTTGCATTGAGATCCTGCTTCAGCCCTCTCCTCTTTGCCATTCAGTACAAAGATCAGTGAGTAATATGCCCTTAAATAATTCAGAGAGCAAAGGTATGCTGCTGGCCTCATCACTAAAGATGATGTCCTGGTGCACTGTGTTTTGGGCTACTGCTCTGAAATAATCTCTTTGTGTTTGAATTCTCCAGCACCACAAGAATTGGTGGCTGGTTGGGAGAAGTGGCTGTTTGAGGATGCTTTTATAGCACAGACTTTCAAACCTGGCCAGCAGATGCTCTTGGTTTCCCCTACAACGAAACCTCTCGGACACGGCTGTGATGTGAAGGGTACATCACATCCATGGGGGATTACATTACTTTTTACTTGAAAAAGTAAGAGTAGCCTGAGATTGGAAGCTGCCTTAAATTGAGTCACTGCAGAATTTATTTTGATTATTAAAACAGCAGTGCAAACATTTCAAATATTTTCACTCCTTACACATTCTGTGCCAAATTACGCAGCACAGTGCAGTAAATTTGAGACAAGCTAAGGCTTTGCATTAGAGGTTGAAAGAGTTGGTTCTGGTTTTTATCATGGTTTAGCATCAGACATATCTCCTTTCCTTGTAAGTTAGAGCTGTCTGTGTAGCACTATTGTCATCCACAAGGGATCTGGGGCCAGCATTACAGATTTAACATGCTCAGGGAAACCAATACCGAGCTATCAACCGATACCTGACACTAATACAGGCTTCACTTTTACACTCAGCCAAAAAGAGAGAGACAGATTGTTCCAAGTTTAGACAAGCTGTAAAATCCTTTCCTAGCAGGTACTGCACTGGCCAGCCCTTGAGACCGTTCTAATTGCTTTACATCTGTACAAAGGTTCCTTGTAATCGGGCTTTCTGCCTCCATTTGTCTTCTTTTCAGCCTCTTAGTAAAGGCCTTAATTGGTCTTAGTGGGGCTTTTCTCAGTTAGTGCAGCCATACCTTAAAGGCTGAGCAAGTGCCGGAGTTACCTGGGGGGAACGGAGGCAGCAGAGGAGAGACATCAATACTTCTTTACCTTTAACACTGTAATTAATGGGCTCAGAGCAAGGAACAGGTTTGGAGAAATTTTAGCTCTTTGGGGGATTTTGAGACAGATCAGACAAAACAGAGCCAGGGTGGAATTCTCTAGAATTTCTCCCTGCTTCATTTCTCTGCGAACAATCATTAGCCTTGTAATTGTCTCCTGGTAAACTGCTGTATCAGGTTCCATTTTGTCCTCTTTAGAGGATCGAGTTGCCTTTAAATCAATAGTTTGAAGTACTGGGGGATGTATGTGAAAGGAAGTGCCCTCTAATTTCTGTTTCTTAGCTACTAATTATTTAATAATACATTTTATTGCCTATTAAAATGTGGCATAACTTGCTTGTCAGCAAAACTGGATGGAACATAATCATTTGAGAAGGATAATTGGCACTTTTGCAGATGGCTTTTATTGCAAGGCTGGTTTGTTGTTGCAGGAGTTCCTTGCCAGGTTTGCTCACGGGCTCTTTGGGGCGGTCAGCGTTACGAGCAGGCTGCTGCAGCACAGCTCAGGCTTTCTGGAGAATTTGGGGTGCACGTGGGTGCTGTGATGCCTGGAGAGCTCCTTCCTTCCTTCCTTCCACTCTGATCTTTATAGGAACCCTTGTAGGTTTTACCAGCACGCTGCAATTTGGTTACTAGATATAGCAAAATAGGAGAATTTGTTTGGCTAACTGATTAATGGAGGTAGGTAAAGCTGGGCTGGGGGGTTTGTCTTGAAGTCATTTTGATATTATTATTATTATTATTATTATTTTTTGGTGCAATCAGAAATGCATGTGTGCTTTTGGCTGAACTCTGTGTGGCTTGCACAGTGTGTGCAGTGAGTCTCTGGGTGCTCTGCAGTGCAGTATTAAACCCTGAGGTTTAACAGCTTCAGACAAATAACTGGAGGTTGGCTCAGTGCCCTCCCATCACCTCCAGGTCCTTGTCATCCTTAGAGTCACCAGGTAGAAAGTCTTGAAAGCAGCCTTGGCCAGAGGGGACAGAGCCAGGGGCTGTGCTCCTGTGTTCTGGTGGTCACCAGGAGGTTCTGGTGCCTGGCACTGACAGGATCAGAGCATCACAGCACCACAGAGCTGGGGGTGAGGAAACTGCACCCTGGGGGTGAGGAAACTGCTCCTCAGGGATCACCAGTACACAAGAACCTCCTCCTTAGTTTCCAACAACCAAACTTTCCAGGGTGACCTTTGAATTCCGTTCTGATTCTTCTGAGGGAATGATTGTGTTGTGTAGGAAAGCTCTGGTTTGTGTTTATTTTAAATTAAATGAAGAAGAGACTGGAACGGGCTGTTTCTTATTAAATACTCCTGCAGTTAAATTCTGGTGGGTTTTTTCCCTCCTGGGGAATGCTTTTGTTTATAAAGAAGTATTCCCTTTTCTCTCATTGTTTTGCTTTGTGTCCCATGAACTGGCCTTGTTTGGGGAAAGGTTTTTAGACCAGTGCTCGTGGCAGATCCCACTTCAGGCTGCACTGGCATCACTCAATTCCCTGCTCACTCTCCCAGCTTCATCATCCCCTGTAATGGTTTCAAGCCAGAGCAGTGTTTCCATTTTCTACAAAAGAGCTTTATTTATTGTTAGTGTTATTCTCTGAAGAAGTGTTGGGAATTCAGGGATGGCATTGTGAATTTCTTCAGTGTATTGGAATTACAACATCCATGGGAACTCTCTAGCCCACATTATGTGGTCCAAAGTAGTAGGAATTAAATCATGCAGGTGAGATTCAGTGTCTTTGTGGTACCTGTTTTTGATAATCTCTCCAAATTGTCTCATCCTGACAGCAATCAGAGCACAGAATCAGAGATGCTGATGTTCTTGTCCACAGCCATTCCTTGTGAAGTGAGTGCTGTGCAATCAGCCCCTCATGGAGAAGTTAATGCAGTACCAGGAACTGGTCCTTAAAGGGCTTGATTAATTTACCTGGAAATCATTTTTGTTTCATTAGTGAGGACAGGCCTGGAGCCTCCTGTTTCAGAAAGCAAAGTTGTTCTGTAGTCATTGGTCCTGTGGTACCCACAAACTGCCCAGGCCGTGGGTAGAGGCTGTGGTACAGACAGGGATGTGTGGACAGACTGCAAAACCAGTTTTCATCAGCATTAGTGCCTGCTGGTGACTGAAATCAGAACAATGGCAGAAATGCCATCTTTGCTGGGGTTTAGCTGCCCGTGCTACCAGTGCCAGCAGCATCCCTTGGGGTCAACAGAAATCCCTTGTTGAGACTGCAGGAGAGTCACTGTGCATGTAGACAAGATGGAAAACTGATCCTTTAAACTTCAGCTGGAGTTAAATGAGCAGGGCATTGTTAACCTGACAGCATCCTGAAGAATTCAGATATAAGGATTTTGCTTTAATGTCATATATTGAAAATTTGCCGTCAGACCCGGCTCAAAGTTTCTCTGCAGTAGAGACAAATTCTAAAGGCATCATTTTCACCCAAGATGAGGAGCAGGTAGTTGAATTTGTCCTTCCTCTGCCACGTCTGTCTGTCCTGGATGTGGCTGGGGAGATGCAGAGCTCTGGTGTGAGGCAGCCCAGTTTCAGGTGGGGGGGATGAGGGACAGGGAAGATGCAGGGTCCCAGAGCTGTGCTGGCTTCATTGCTGGCATTTCACAGCACTTAAACAACTCTTATTCAGGTGATATTTGAGGAAATAAATATAAATTGGCACAGCTTACAAAAATAAAAGCTGGAGTAGTCCTAATTGACTGAAGAAGCAGTGACAAGTGGATGAGCTGTAGTGCAGGTACTCTCTGTTAGGCACAGGGGGTGACAGACAAAGGGAAACAGCACTCCAAGGCCTGAGTGACATTTTTATACAATGCAGACAAATCCTTGGCAGCATCTTCCCTTTGCCACAGCTCTGTGTACGCTGATTCTTCAGCAAACAGTTCAATTAGCTGTGGTCGCCCTTTGTTTGCTGGAACACTGTTGGTGTTATTTCCTGTTTACTTAATATCTGAATTATTTTCCAAAATCCCAGACCAATTAGGCAGACTATCGAAATATTTAACTTTAATGTAAATCAGAGGATGTGAAGTAGCTTTTTGTGCTAATTTTTGTTGCTGGGTCAGGCAGGGTTTTGCTGGGTTTTATAAGTTTTGAGCTGTGTTTGAAAGCACCAGCTGTGACTGGGCCCAGGCAGCATCCATCAGAAACTGATGGCTCCCTTTAGTCCGTGTTGGAAACAGCAATCACATTCTTAATCAAACTTAAATTAAACCAAGCCAAGGGAAGCAGCTCTCCTTTTGCATTTGCAAGACCTGGATTTTGCAGTGAATTTGGGGGTGTATTCAGGTTCTCCAGGGAATGGGCAGGGATTTTAATTCCCTAACAGTGCCTGAAACAGTCAATCCATGGAGCAAGTGGAGGTCAGGTGTCAAGACAGGCAGCAGCTGAGAGACAAGGAAGAGAAATAATAGGAGGGAAGGGGAAAAAAAACACCATCAAAGTGAACTGATTCACCATGTGAAGTTAAGTGAACTACATTACAACAGATAGAGTGTCTGGAGGAACTAATTGCTCATGTGGTTAGGTAAGTCAGGTCTACCTGAGACCTTCTTGACTCTGGAAGCTATTAAATAGAACAGAACTTGCTAAAAGCAGGGAACTTCAAAAACACCATCTTTACTTTCCCTCCTTTCTCTTCCCCCCTTCCTTAAGGGAGACATTGCTGATTGAGAGCAGATTTCAACAGCTTTTTGGCAACTCAGAAGACTAATCTGTAGTCTCAAGCAATTATTGTTGAAGCCCTGCTGATCTTTTCTTGGAAAGTCCAGAACCACAGACATTTCTTAGCATATTAAAAAAGAAGATGATCTAGGTGTTGTGCAAGCTTTGAATCTGTTCCATAAAGCATTTTCTTTGTCATTAACACAGACGTGACTCATTGCTTGTAATATAAAATCTGACATTTATCTTGGTGGCAATTAAAAGTGGATGAAGCAGTTCTGGCACAAACAACCAGCTTGAAAGCAGAGAATACTTCTTTTTTTTTTGGTATTCAGAGGAAAAAATGTCTGTGTGTCTTTGGAAGGAGTGGGAAATAGGTGTTCATCCATATGTGTGCTTTGGCTGTGATTTGAAGGGCACGTCATACACCTGTGGAATTCCTCCAAAATGAAAAGCTCAAGCCACGCCATTGTATGGATTTCTGAAAGTGCAGCACTTGTGAAGGTGTCATTTAAACTCACCTGGCTGAGTGGATAAAGCCAGGAATCCAGCTTTCAACACCCATGTCTGCCTGGAAGCACCAGGACAGAGCAAAGGTTGTTATTCTTAGGACATTTTTAGTTCTTCTGAGACACAGCAACACCAGAGTGCTCTGGTGAATGTCCTTGTGCTGCCATTTCCTCCTTCAAAGAGCAGCTAACAACACCAGAGCGAGGATGTGAGAGCAACAGAGCAAAATGGAGAACATCAAAGGCTGGAGGAAATAAAAGCACGGGGCAACTGCTGCAGACTGAGTTTGATTCCTTGCCAGATTTGTGTATATAGCCTCAGTATGAAAATCCCAGGCAAATTCCCCATATTTTTATTTTAGTCTTTGCCATAAGGAAAGCATTTTCTTTCACTGAGGTCAGTGAGTGTATCAGAATTGTGCCCAGTTCCTTTCAAAGGGGAAAATACACAAAGGGGAATTTTACTGAGTGGATTTTTTTGTGGTGGGGTTTTGTGTGTGTTTGTGTGTTGTTTTGGGTTTTTATTTTTTTAGGGCTTGTTTGTTTGGTTTTTGGGGATTTTTTTGTTTATTTTTTGTCTTGTTTTGTTTTATTTCTATTAATCAAGAAATTTTGGTAAGGGCAGAGCTGTGAATGCAAAAGTTTCCTGAAGCAGCAGTGAATTTGGGTGTTTTTAAGTCTGGTAGCCTCAGAATCAGCAAAAGAAGCAGATGGGGTAAATTCCTTTATTCATTCCTTGCAGCAGCACTTAATGGGGCTCTGTTCTGTTAATTATTGATCTTACCATTTCAGCAATCAGACATGTGGAAGTGGGCACTACTATCTAATAATTGACTCTACTGGAGGGTTGACATGATGCTAAGAGTGTTTAACATAGAGATAAGATCAATTATAAGATAATGGTTTCCACTGTAATGAGCTGGTCTAAGTAGGAAACTTGCTCTTAAGGCATTTATCAGGGAAGAATGCTAGGACAGAGCCAGCAGGGTTTTTCTCTGGATAAACTGAGGATTGCTGTTGGTTCACAGGAACTGCAGCTCTAAATAAGGTGGGATGATGGGACTGATAAAATCTCCACAAGTGTTGTAAAATAATTAGCATAAAAGAGGGTGAGTGAGGTAAACACAAATATCTCAAAACCAGGATCTTGTAGCATTTGTGATTTTACTTTTCAGAATCCAATTTTTTCTATGAAGGGAAATGAAAGAAGAGCATCTCTTTACCAGCAGACTGATAAGAAAGCCAAGCCCTTAAAAAAGGGGAGGAAAGCCCCTCATTCAAAAAAGGAGCTGTGGAAACAAAGTGCAGCTGCAGCCAGGAGGTTCCTGAGCCTCTTATGGCTCTGCCTGTGCCATAAGAGCATCTCTGGCTTGTGGTTATTGATGCAGGGAGGATTTCCAGTCTTGGCATTCAGGGCCTTGGATTTCAGATCCTCCTATGGGATCAAGGAGAGCTGGAGGTGTCAGGTGTGATCAGCACTGTCACCACCAGAATGCAGGTGAGGGAAGGCAGGAAAGATCAACAGGAAAACTCCAATTCAGGTATCCAGCAAACAGTGTTTTCAGGGAACTATCATTTCAGGTGCCACATCCTAATTCCCTTCATTTCCTCGATGCCTTGCAGAAAGAAAAACTGCACCATGAATGCTGGTAGAAATAAAACCCTTCTTCCTGGCTCTGAAATGAGAACTCCTCCAGCTGTTTGACCAGCACACAATTTGCAATCATGGCATGACTTGAATCAGTAAAAATGAATCCTGTTAGGTGGTTCTATTCCTGGCTCATGCACATCCTAAAAATGAGGATTTGACAGTGTTCAAAGGTTGCTCCCTATTTTTCTTTTTATTTTCTTTTGAAAAAGTAGTTTCACTGCATCTTCAAAGTGCTTTGATTTATAAAAAGTTATCTCATGCAACTTCTAAGATACTAGAATTGGGGGATAAAAAAACATTAAGGCAATGTATTTTCATGAGTTTATATATAAAAGTTACAGTGCTTTGCTTATATTGCTTTTCTTTTTGTAAGAGACGAACAAAAAAATGGCTCTTGCTTTGTTTCTCATTTCCCATTTTATACAGAACATTTGGAGCAAAACCACTCTGCTGCCTTTGGGTAGCATTCAGCAGCAGGCAGCTTGGGAGCAGAGCGAGCTTTTCTTTCTGGATGTTCATCTGTTGCTTTGCCTCAGTCCTGAGCAGGGAGCTGCCTGTAATGCTCCTTCCCAAAAGCTGCACCTTGCTCTTGTCCCCTCTCAGTTCCTGCACACAAAAGCTGTTTGGACAGGCTGACTTGGCTGATCTTGCAGGAAATCCATTGCTTAAAGCTCTAGTTCAGGTTAACAATGTGATATAAAAATGTCTTTTTTTTTTTTTTTTTCCCCCTGAATGGAAATATTAAAATGTTGAAAGCAGAAATCTTCAAGCATGAAACTACAGTACTCTAGGCTGCAACAAAGTTTTGGTTATTCTATTAAAAAATTGCATTTTTCTTCTCTTTCATCACTATCAGAGTGATGTAATTCTGATGGACATGGTCTTTAGTTGGTGGATTTATTCACCTTGGATTGCTGCAGTGAGGGAGGGGAGCACAGGCTTGGCTTTCATCCTGCTCCTTCCCATTTCAGGAGCTCAGCACATGGGGAGGAAGCTTCTGCTGTCCCCACTAGGTACAAACCTTGCTGGCTGCAGGAAACAAAGCCTTGCTGGTCTCCTGACTAATGAAAGTGTGATTTGGGAGGACTTGGAGCACCAGAGCTGGTCGGTGTGGTGGGCTGTGTGTTGTCAGACATGGATTAATTGAGTTTCTGGTGGTCCCAAAACCTCGTGGTCCCAGGTTTCACCTTTCTTAAGCAGCAGAGAGAGACAAAAAGCAGGAAAACAGTAACAATTGTTGTTTTTTTTTACTGCCTTCAGTCTAATTTCTTACAGCCTAGCCATTCTCCCCCTGTTGGGATGAGGGGAATGGTTGGTTTGTGACCATTGACCCAGTACCATGGCTCAGAAAGAAATCAAAATGTTCTGGTTCCTGGATTAGGATTTTAGCTGGTACACCTTAAATTTCCCTGGTTAAATATTGATCTCATGTATATAATGCTTTAAGGTTTTGAGGTTTTCCCCAGACTGTGAGATCACAGTCTGACTTCATGGTGCTCCTGCAGTTAACCCACAAAGATTAAAATCAGTGTCATTATCACTGGAACAGCTAATTGCTGCCTGGCTTACTCAGCAATCCAGCACCAGGAAATTCAGGCAGATGTCCAGTTTGCCCACACAGATGCACACACTGGGTAACCCTAAATATCTTTTTTGGAAGGTGTTTATTTTGCTGTAGCAATGGAATATACTGTATCCTTATTGTTTTTTTAAAAAATGAGTGGCTTTGTTTAAGAAATACACTCTGTCACTTGAAGTGCTGTCATTTAGATGTAAAATTTCAGTAGCTGGTGTCCTCAGAAGGGGAAGGTTCCTTTGCCCTTTCCCACTGTACAGTCTGAAAGTAACTCACACCCCTGTGAGTGCCTGCACAGCAGTGTGGGGCCCAGGGGATTTCTCTGAGAAATACAGGATTTTAAAGAAAAATAAAAAAAAGAAAGGAAGGAAGAAAACGCCTGCTGATGAAAGTAGCTGTCAAATTAGCAGGTCTAGAAGTTGTGTGTATTGTTATGAGCTGCTCAAGTTCACACCAGAGCGACCCAACCCAATCCGTCTTTCTCAGTTTACATTTTAATTGGCTTGTAGTTAAGTTTTTTAAACACTGTGAGACTGCTGACATACACTGTAATATCATGTGAATAATTTATAGGAGCTGTTCAAGATGAGCGCGTTTTTTGCCTCCTTTTTTTTTATTTTTTATTTTATTTGATAATTGGATAAAAGAAGAGAGAGAATTGGAGGAGGGAAGAGCAAAGCAGAGGAGCATCAATCCAGCAGGATGTTGCTTGCTGGGTGTTAAATGTTTTTGCTGGTGCCTCTGACTGCATTTGGGATTTCACAGAGGTTTGTACAATGCAATCTTATTAATAACTGTTCTGTCAGGAGAGCACCCAATTAAATTGAATTGGGTTTATGGTTCCCTTTACATTTCGTAAAATGTGTGGATATAAAGCCTCTCCAACATGAGGACTGGCTAACAAGGATTGTGGGGGTTGAGGTTCAGTTTGCTTTCCTCCTTTTTCCTTCTCTTATTTAGGGTTTTTCTGCTTGCAAATTCGGATGCAGCCCCTCCAGCAGGGCTTTGCTTTGCCCTTGTGGAGGCTGCCAGGGGCACAGTGGTTCCCAAAAAGAACTCCCAAAAAGAGCTCCCAGCCTGCTTGGGGCTTTGCCCCTGGAAACAGCCACTGCTGCTCCTGTAATTAAGACTTAAGGGAGCATCCTCCTGCTGTCTTAGGGAGCTCCAAGTTTGCTAGGGCATCTTGAATGCAGCAGGAATACATTCTGATAGTGTTTATAAACTGTCAAGAGCTGCTGTTTAAAGGAAAACCGAGTCTCCTGCGAGCAGCTTCAGCACAAGGGGAGCAGGGTCAGCTGGTGATGCCTTGGGAGCGTTTGGGAAAGAAGCAGAAGTTGAGCCCCAGCTCCTGCTCCAGGGCAGGGCTCTCTGCTGGGCTCAGACCTGTGTTATTTCCCCATCTCCTGCAGCCAAAGGTGGCTGGAGCCCCTGGCCAAGCCCTGCTGCAGGCTGGAGTGGGAAAGGCAGAGCTGAGCTGTCGCCCAGGGCAGGCGCCTGGAGCAGCCAGCCCCGAGTCAGCCCTTGATGGTTGATTTCCTTCTGCTTTGCTTTCATCTCTGGGGATCATTTCAGCCCTTCACTTGTGACTTCTGTGCACAATTTCGAGCACAGCTCGTGATTTGGAGAGTTACTGTGTAGATATTCCGGTTATTGATACTGCAGTTACAACAGATTTAAACTGCTGAGATATTGTTGAAATGGATTTTGACCTAGAGGTGACAAGAGTTCTTGTCATTTTACATGTGCAGCTGCTGCCCTTCTGTGAAATGTATGAAGACTTGTACTTTAGTAGCTCTTAGCTTCTGATAACTGCCAAAAATCCTGAAAAACAAGGTTTTTACATTAAATTCTGCTTGTTTTCACACTGGACTTTGGGTTTCCCCCCCAGTAATTTGCTTTCACATTTGTACAACACGTCACTCTGTTATGTTCTGCTTATTTGAAAAGTCTTCTGTCTGCTTTGTAAGATAGAAAAATGAAAACAAAAGCAAAAGCTTTGTGTTGTAGTGTGCACCTGAGTGTGAAGATCAGAGATTTGCAGGATCTCAGTGTGTTCACCATACCTGGAACAAACCTGTTGCTTTAAAAACAAAAACAAGCAGTGCTCAGGCAGAGTTGATTCCCATGCTCAGGAAAGCCATGAATTCCATGGCCACAATGCTCCTGCCTGCAAATCCTGGGGAAGAGATCAAAACAAAGGTGTGAATCCATGGAGATGAAGCATTGCAGGTCTGTGAGCTTTACCTTGATGAGAATGCCCAGAGCCTTAACCCTGCATTCCTCACCCGTCCTGCAGTGCCTCGTTTTTCCAGCATATGCTGTGTGACATCCACATTAATCTGAGCTCCCTGCAGTAGCAAAGCACAGCAGGATGAGTTCAGGACAGGCTGTTGGCCTTAACTTTCATTTTCCTGCTTTTGTTGCTGTGTGTCGTGGATAAAGGTGACCTGCAAGGGAGGAGGGGAAAAAGAGCCTTCTGCTTGTGTCCCATTTGCTTCCTTAGGTTGTACAAAACGTTTTGAAAGGTTGTTTGTTTAGTTCTTGGCTGCTTTTTGGGGTTTTTTTTGGTTTTTTTTTTTTGTTGTTGTTTTCTTTCAGAGACATCAGATCCAGACTCCTCTGGTTTTCCTAGGAGACACAGTAGAAAACTGGAGAGCTCTTGGGATTAAAAGTCCAAAGCTCAGGCAGTTGAAAGGGAAAGAGGATTTTAGTTATAACAGTTTTAACCTCTGGGTTCCTGGTTTGGGTTTGTTAGTTCCAGCTCAGCACCACTTGTGCTCCATGTCTTTCACATTCTGCCTCTTTGGTTGAGATGATCTCTCATTGCCACTCTCTGATCCTCCAGAGAGCTCCAGCAAACACAGATCTTAAACCAACACCTCCTCAGCCACCACATGGATCTACAAACCCCTGCTCTTCTCTCACACATGCACACACACACAGACACCTTTTTATTGTTTGCTGCCTACATTCTCTGCTACTCTTGAACTTCTGGAGGGCACTCTCCTGAAACTCCACTTGTCTTTTTTTCCCCAAAAGAAAAACCAGAAAATAGCATCTATTCACTCTGAAGAAAAAGTGTGATTATATTTCTTCCATATATATTGATTGCCACAGGATGGTCTGACTCAGGAATTTAGAACAGGCAAAAATTATTTTCTCTAATTATTTTTTTATTGAAGAGCTAGTTTTGTACCATTTATTTTTATTATAGTTGCTGTTTCATTAGTGAGATTCTCATCCTGAAGTTTAACACAGAAGAAAGAATAGAAAGAGGAATTAATAATTGATCTTAATCATCTCTTTGGAGCTGCTGCACTCTCCTCCAATTAATTTGAGGCATTACAAGAGCTCTTGTAGATTGAAGGGGGCAAGCCCATGTATTAATAATCTGCAGAGCTTTGGCACATATGACAGTACCATGGGGACATTCACTCTCTATCCCTGCATATGTTCATTTTGTACATGTGGTGACTTCAGGAAATCTGCTTAAACCAACTGAGGGGCCTCTTTGTGTCTGTCAGTGTTTGGAGAGGTCACAGCAGACTCTTCCATCCCTGAAAATTGAAAAGATTTGCCATTTTCCTTAACCATAGCAAAGTGGTGATTGTAAATAACCAGATCCTCTGATGTTTTTAAAGGGTGTCTAAACATACAAGCTTTGAGGGAGCTGTAAAGGGAGGTGAGGAGTTGAACAGTTGAATGCATCCTGCATTAAAGATACATCAATTGTGAAATTTAGAAAGCTTGACCACATCTTTAACAGTGCCCAGTGTGATGACACTGTCAGTGATTTCTGTCCTGAAATACAAAGCTGAGTATTTAACATAAAAACCCAGTGTGGGCTGGTCTGGCTCCTTCTGTGAATCCAGACTTGCTTGTTTGACATCCAGGGCTTTGGGTGTTTGTGGTGCAAACTCACACGTGGCCTGGAGCATGGCAGTTGTGCTCCTGGACAAAGTTTGTGTTTGCTCCTCTTCCTACTGATCAAAAACAAAATCTTCTATGTGAAAATTAAATTACATGGAAATGCTTGTTTTCAGACCAGAGAGAGCTGTGTGTGTTTATGGATATTATTGCTTTCTTGGTTTATGACTGTCCCACTATATAAATCATATCAGGAAGAATAGCTGCAGGGGTAAAGGACTTTATTGTCCATACTTCATGGCTATTCTTTTATGAAATTTACTCCCTTTTTCCACATTAAAAAATACCCATAACTGTTTATTAGTTTGGATTCATTTTATAATACAACTTAATGTAGCCAGCAGTTCCTGAAAGTTCAGAAGAATCTATTTAATAGGAAATTTGGCACAGCAAAAAACCTGCTGCTGGGGAGATGAATCTCAATAATTGTTCTGTTGTAGTATCATGCACGAGGTGCAGTTCTGAAGCAGTGAAGCTCTTCCCAAGTAAAATTGGTGTGAGAGCAAAAAGTAAGGGTACACTGAGAGTAAACCTTTGTAGCCCAAATTCTGCTGCTCTTTGAGAGCATTGTAACAGGAGGGCTGCACGTATTTCATCTGAAACTATTAATTATGCTGTTTAATGTGACCTGCAGAGAGCTGGCTCACCAGATGGGATGGAGCTCATCCTTTTCCATGTGCTGTGTGTGTGCTGAGGGGCTGGGAAGTGCTTTGGCTCTCTGAGGTTCACTCCATGCCGCACGAGCGAGCAGGAAACTCATCTGCATTCACCTCCTGCCGCCCACAGAGACACCAGCACGGAGCTGAGCCCTCCCCTCCTCAGCAGGGGCTGCATCCTGCATCCTCACCCTGCTAAATCCCAATCCTGATGGGGGAATGACGGGGGTACGGGGTGGTTGTGGTGATGGGTTTGGGGACAGGGTGGTTGTGGTGGGTTTGGGTACAGGGTGGATGTATTGATGGGTTTGGGTATGGGGTGGATGTATTGATGGGTTTGGGTATGGGGTGGATGTATTGATGGGTTTGGGGACAGGGTGGTTGTGATGGGTTTGGGTATGGGGTGGTTGTGTTGATGGATTTGGGTACAGTGTGGATGTATTGATGGGTTTGGGTACAGTGTGGATGTATTGATGGGTTTGGGTACAGGGTGGATGTATTGATGGGTTTGGGTACAGAGTGGTTGCAGTGATGGGTTTGGGTACAGGGTGGTTGTGATGGGTTTGGGGACAGAGTGGTTGCAGTGTGATGGGTTTGGGTATGGGGTGGATGTATTTATTGATGGGTTTGGGTACAGGGTGGTTGCAGTGATGGGTTTGGGTACAGGGTGGATGTATTTATTGATGGATTTGGCGAAGGAGTGGTTGCAGTGATGGGTTTGGGTACAGGGTGGTTGCAGTGTGATGGGTTTGGGGACAGAGTGGATGTATTTATTGATGGGTTTGGGGATGGAGTGGTTGCAGTGATGGGTTTGGGTACAGGGTGGATGTATTGATGGGTTTGGGGACAGAGTGGTTGCAGTGATGGGTTTGGGTACAGGGTGGATGTATTTATTGATGGGTTTGGGTATGGGGTGGTTGTGGTGATGGGTTTGGGTACAGGATGGTTTTATTGATGGGTTTGGGTAGAGGATAGTTGAGGTGATGGGTTTGGTTATGGGGTGGTTATGTTGATGGGTTTGGGTACAGGGTGGTTGCAGTGTGATGGGTTTGGGGACAGGGTGGATGTATTTATTGATGGGTTTGGGGATGGAGTGGTTGCAGTGATGGGTTTGGGAGCACTCAGCACTGCTGTGTGTGCTCCTGTGGCAGGCAGAGAGCAGCCTCCCGAGGGTCAGCCTGGGCTGTGGAATCACCAGCATTCAGGAGAGCCTCCTGCTGCATTACAGATAAATAAATAAGGAGATTTCCATCTTTTTCTGTTTTCTTGGCTTGCACCAGGAGCTCATGAATCAATCGTCAACAAGCCAACTTCTCAGCCAATTGTGGTAATGATGTATGTGATTAACAGGATGGGATTCTTTCCCTTCTTCCTCTTCCCCCTCTTCTTCTGCCTTTTTCCTTTTTGAACGCGGGGACGGAGGCAGTTTCTTGTCACAGCAAGCGAGGCGGGGGCGCATCCCCGTCCCTCCACGTGAGCGTCTCTCCCTGCCCTGCCATGTGCCGGGTGGGAGGAAGTTTTTCCTCGCCGAGCAGCGCACGGCTCTGCCTGAGGGATCGGGAACATATTGCTCGGCAGGTGGGGCCCGCTCAGACGCATTTAGTGTTATTTCAGCACTGACAGCAAAAATACATCACACGGGCCCGCGGTGCCAGCGCGCCGCAGGAGCGCGAGCGCGGGGACCGCAGCCTGCGAGCGCGCTGCTCAGCATTAATGGATTGTTTTGACCCAATAACTGGTCCCTGGGAAATCAGGGAAGTGTCTTGCTGTCCAGAGAGACTGGGCTTTCCCTGTGGGGCTCTCCATGGAAGCTGCCTTTAATGATGCCTTGAAAAAAACCCCATTTGGTTTTTTTACCTCTTCACAAGGCAAATCACACGTAGCCGTGAACACCCCGGATTTTTGAGGCTCCTCTGCAAACACAAGCTTGTGGGTTTTTAGTTATTTAGCTGCTTGTTAGAAGCTTCTGTGGTCTGTCTGCTAGCTGTGAGGTGTGTATGGCCTTCTGCAGGCAGTACTGGGGGCCAGATGTGCTAAGTCTAGTCCCAAAACGGAGAGTTCCATAATTATCATGTTCAAAAGGTTTTCCCTTGGTTAGCAATGTGCTTATGGTGCTGCCAGTTTGGTTCCAGCTGAGGTATGGATAGGTTATTTTTCTCTGCTAATTACAATCATTGTAGCTTTGGGTTTGCTTTGTTTCATTTTTAAAAGCTCAGCTAAATGGCAGTTCCATGAGAGCCTGATCACGGTCCATAGTGGGACTTACACTTTGTTATCCAACTTCATACACAAACCAATAAATGAAAATGGAGTAAGGAAGAAAGATGAACAGGGGTAATGCCTGCCATGTTTTACAAAGCATCATGTAAACTTTTCCTTTGGAAATCTCCATATTTATAAAGGTTACAGAGCTTAAGAACCTGCTCAGGGTCCAGTAGATGCTCTGCAATCCTCCATTCTGTCTGTAATTAATTGGGTGTGTAAGTGACAGCTAATATCCTACTTTACAATGAAGAGAAACTGGGGGAAAATAAGAAAAGAAGCATCTGGAAGCTCCCTAGAATATACATTCACTCAGGCTTTTCCAGGTAGCACAGCTGAACGAGAGTGGCTTAAATCTGGACAAAACGGTAGCAGTCAGGGTAGGGCTGGAGAAGTCCAGGTGTGCAAAGGTCTTAAAAGAGGCAGGAACTGTGATTGGTGCATTCTTTCTATCCAAAGATCCATTTGTTCATTTCAGAGATTAAAATCTGATCCTTGTGGGTTTCGGTGGGTTTTTTCTTCTGAAACCTATTGTTTTGGTGAACACTGGAACCCTTGTGTTCCATGTATTCATCAGGAGGTTTAAAGATTAATTCTCAGCAGAGACTTTCTAAGACTTCCTCAGTACATTGATTTCTTTATCTACTGCAGGTAGCAGCTCCCAGCAGAAGTCAGTTTGGGCAATGCTTTTATGTACAGCACACAATGCAAACCACAGTGACTGATGGATGGTTCATTTTGTAGTGTTGTAGGTGCTCCAGACTGGCAGTGAGAGAGAGGACCTGAGAAAAGTCAAGTGCTCAATGAGACTGGAAAGTTTTATCTTTTAATTTGTCCGAAGGCATTATTCCGTGATGGGATTTACATGGGTAAATCCCTCCTGAGGAAAGATTGAGAAATGTCTCTGCTTTCTGTTGTGGTGATTTGAATTAGCAACCAAGCGAGAATTAAATAATGGGAAAAGCTCCAGATGCCTCAGCCACATGTGGAGAACTTCCTGTGGTGGCTTCAGGAGCCTGCTTGATTTCATTGACGTAAGTAAGCGGAGTAGATGAAGCCTTGGTGACTCCCTGAGATGGATGAGACACATCAGGGCTCAGGCAGATAGAATTTTTTGTCATCCTAGAGCCTAATTTTAAGCTTGTGGTTCCCTCAGGAGACTGATATTTCCTGAAGTCTGTAGCACAGCTCGTTGGTGTTGATTTTGTGAGCAGTGGGCTTTGGAGCCAGCAGCCACACTGCACCAGGGTCGGGGCTGGCTCTGCTCCCTGCCTGCCCCAGCACAGCCAGGGCACACCCTGTGATCTGCTCTGCTCTTGGCACCTTTTCCCTTTTCCAGGGGTTCAAGACATGAAATACAGAAAGTCAGGCTGAGTTCACTCTGTGTGAATAGGGCAGTTCCCCCTGCCCAGGGCTCCGGGTGGGAGCTGCGCCAGCAAACAGCCCTGCACTGTGCTGAGAATCCGCAGACAGGAGCTGAAAGGGCTCAGCAGAAGCTTGATTAAGCTGACCTATAAATCCAGCTGCTTTCCTGTTGCCTGTGTCCCGTTGGCAGCGCTGAGGAAATGTTCTGGGCACACCTGGTCCATTCCGCGGAGCCGCAGGTGTCTCCCCCCGTCTGCTCCCATCCCCTTTGGCAGCACTCGCTGCTGAGCAGTTTATTAGCTCGCTTTTCACCTGGAAAAACTCCTGGAAAATGCCAGCCTGGCATTTCAGGCCCTCAGCAGAAGCAGGCTGTGCTGGTGTGAGTGCTCTGAAATGCTGTCAGCCCTGTCTGCAGCTGCAGCAGCGACTGCCGGGGGTTGTGTCTGTGCTGTGCACATTCACAGGCGCTGTGAGGAGCTGTCATTTTGCTTGCAGAATGGTACTAATTTAAAAATAGGAAGTCTGCTAAAGTATTAATGATACCAGATGTGGCTGTTACATTTTTTTCTTTACCTGTCATGTACAATAGCAATGGATGTTATTTTCCCAACCGCGGCGCCGAGATGGGAAGAGAATTGTGAAATAATCAAGGTTTTTTTTTTTTTTCCTTTGCTGTATTGTCCTAAGCTGGATTTCTCTGGGCAGAGAGTGTGAGCTTTTTGTTTTGAAAGGGCATCAGATTTGTGTACAACCACATTGCACCTCATGTTCCTCACATTGCTAAAACAGCTGTGCCATGAGCATGGAGAAGCACAGAATAACAGAATGGTTTCAGTTGGAAGAGACCTGCAGGATCATCCTTTTCCACCTCCTGCCATGGAAGGGACACCTTCCCCTGTCCCAGCTGCTCCAAGCCCCATCCAACCCAGCCTTGGGCACTGCCAGGGATCCAGGGGCAGCCCCAGCTGTGCCAGGGCCTGCGCACCCTCACAGGGAACAATTTCTTCCTAACTCTGACTAAACCCAATCTCTGGCAGTGGGTTGGTAAAAGTTTCTCCATCTTTCCTGTAGGCTTCTGCAGGCTGAGCAATGAATGTCCTGTGTCACCCAGCCAGGCTCCCTTCCCCTGCCCATGCACACATCACGTTCCTGTGGCTCCCCTGTGCTTCCCTCCTCTGGCTCAGCATTCTCTGTAGCCTTGGCTTTGCTCTTGGCCCCTTGGCCAGCCGACCCCTAGGGCTGAGCTTTAGCTCCCTTTCCCTGTGAGACTCAATGATTTGCACAGAATTTCTCATAACCAAGATGGTTTTAGGTCTCTGTCAAATGTAACTGAAAAGCAACAAGGGGTTTGAAAATTACTGGTGCTGGGTGGGCTGAGAGCCTGTTTGCATCAAGCTTGTTTTTACACAAAAGCAGGCAAAAAATGAAAATAGAATTACTCTCCTAGGCAGTGTGACTTGTGCCACACAGTTAGCAGGTAACAAAGGCATCGTCTTGTTCTTTATCCATGGAGGACTGGTGAAAAAATCACCTTTCCAGGTTAGTGGTGTTTCACAGAGCCCTTGTAGGCCTGAGTGACTACACAAGGCACAAGACCACCATAATCAAGATTTTTGTCCACTTATGCTCCTGTGTGGCACCTACCAGTTGTCAGTGTGGTGTAACACTATTTACACA
Organism: Parus major; assembly: GCF_001522545.3. Taxonomy (NCBI): domain Eukaryota; kingdom Metazoa; phylum Chordata; class Aves; order Passeriformes; family Paridae; genus Parus; species Parus major. Next base: position 1,112,450 of record NC_031787.1, on the reverse strand, counting down.
AGAAAATCAGATAAAGTAGTATTGACAGGGAAGAGCAAGTGGTATCCACAGCTTTTACATCGGAACAAAGAGTGGGAAAACCCCCCAGAATGGGGTTGTTTTTTTTTTTCTGCTGCAGGGATGGCTCTGTCCCCAGTGTTCTCCAAGAGCACAGAACAGTTCTGAGGTGTAATAACAGTGTGTTTCATTTTATCTGCCTAAGGAATCCCTTGTGCTGCACATGGGGGCAGTTTATAATAACTCTGATGGCAAACATCACCAATGAACGGGGAGCCCTTCTTCCTGGAGAGCAGGGATGGCAGAAATCCCAATTTTCTCAGCAAATGGACCCCCTTAAGCTTTCATCAATGGAATTGGGGACCCCAAGGGAGTAAAAGAGAACAGATTTGTTCTGCAGAGCCTCACAGGAGGAGAAGGGGAACCCCCCAGTGAAGCCAGGCTGGGAGCAGAGTTAAGCAAACACTGAATTAGCAGGGGGGAAAGAGGCTTTGGAGGGGTCAATCCTGAGCTTGTCCATGGGCAGGGGCACTCACACACCCCTGCAGCATTAGGGTCATTCCAAAACACTCTTCCTTAGGCTTAATTGAGATTTCTTGGAGGCCTGCTCTTGCACATATAAAGGCTTATTACCAGGAAATCAGATTTTACACTGTTTATCTAGTGAGTTATGAAAATACCAGAAAATGCCAGATAATTTTGCATTTTCCATACACAGCATTTTCCAAATTGTGAAGTAATCTTCATGTTTTCCAAGGTATTATTATTATTATTATTATTACTATTATTACTATTATTATTATTACTATTATTATTATTACTATTATTACTATTATTATTATTTATTTGCACTTTTTAGTCTGTCAGAAAAGAAATAAATACAAGGCCTGTATTTTTCCATTAACATTCAGGGAACATCTGTTGCGTATTGTAAATAACATACTTATAAAGCAAACTGATAATAACCACTCAGACTATTTTCCTGTTCTGGCTATAGCATTCTGCACCATACAATATGTTATATACTACATTCTTTATCTGGCCCAGAATAAAATGCAATTATTCTAAAAGTACCATTTAGTTACATGTAAAATAACCCAAATAGTTTGCAGAAGCTCTAAAGCTAAAAACATCCATTCAGATTGTGTTAATGACGAGCAATAATAGCAGAGCAGAGTGCAGGGATATAAACTGCTACAGCTCTGCCTTTGGAACACAACTCTGAGCTTTTGGAGTCCTTGAAGTGTTTAAGCAGGGAGGGATGAGAATTTTTAAAATCACATTTCCCCTGAATCTCTCCCAAAACACAGCAGCCCTCCAGTAAATTATTTCAGGATGCCAATCAGACTGATAGGAAGAGACCCCCATATGGTTCTTCTTTTAAATTCCACCTCTAAAATGCTGCACTTTGTTGTCCCAGAATTTCTATCTCACCTTTATAAGATTGAAGGTGTAGTTCAGAATTTTGTAGTCCACAATAACTTGGAAGTCCTTTGAAGCTGAACTTGTGCTAACATGACCTTCTTTAATTGCTGAAATAAAGATGTCCTCATTGCAGTGCTACACGTAGCAGTGTGAATGCAGAACAACTTCACAATTTCCACAATTATGTCAATCTAAAATTGTCATAATTATCACAGGAATAAGCCCTATTGAAGTTTCCAGCCAGGTAGAGCTGGATGCACATTGGAAGAAGCTGTTTCCTGGGAGCCAGGAATCAATAGCCCTTCCACTGCTCAGTGGGTGAATCCTCCCAGTGGAAGCTGCTCTCACAATCCTCTCCTCCTCTCTGAAGTGACCTGGGACAGTCAGAGTTATGTCTGCACACACACAGGAGTGCAGCCAACCTCTTTCCTTCCCAGTCAAGAGGAGGAAGGATGGAGATAAAAGGAGAATTTTAGCTTTTCTAATTGCATAACAAAGTCACCTGAGTTTCTGGGTGCTCCTCTCTCCCTTTGTATATTTAATTTGCTTTTGTTCTGCTGCCCCTTTCTATGTGCAATGATTTCTCTTTCTGGCATTGCACTGCCCTGTTGGTGTTTGCTGCTATGGAGAGGCCTGAACTTTGCTTTATTCCACCTTGACATATCCTGATAATATCACTCAGAGCAGCATTTGGCTGGAGAGGCTTTGTTTGGGAAGCAGGAGAATGGGGAATCAGCTCCATCCATCCATGGTGTTACCTGAATCAGACCCCAGGAGTCACAGTGCCTCCTCACCCTGCCCTATCCCAGAGCTGTGGGGAGGGAGAAGTGCAGGCACCAAACGTTTCCACCAGTCAGATGTCAACCATCCCAAATAATGTATTGAATTAATATTCAATATATTATATATATAATACATTCAAATTGTATAGACACCTGGAGGTCGTCCCACTTTGCCTAACCTCAGGAGTTCCAGATTCAAGTAGCCTTAGTTAGATCTGACTTGATGGGCCCTGGCTGAATTTCCAATTCTGAATTTCCTGCTCTGAATTCTTCCTGCCGTAATAGCCCTTGTCACCAACACCTACCTTGGCATGACAAAATAAAGCATTCATTAGTGTGAGCATTTGATTCTCTCTTCCCTCTCTCATGTACAGTGATTTCAGGTGAGTAAAAGATAGATCAGACTCTGAAAATATCGTTCTGGGTATTTCCATGATCTTCTTTAAACTAAAACCAAGAAAAGCCCTAGCTCTGTGTACAGATAAATCATTCCTCCAAATCCATATCTACACAGTGCTTGCTGCAGTCTTTCATTTGTTAATATTATAGATTTGGTGTCTACCTCTTATAAATGTGCCTAGTCCCTGCCATCCTTTCATTTTCTATTTAATCTTGTTACAGTCAGTAAAATTACAAGAATCTTGGGTTTGTCCTCTTGCTTTTTTGTGAGGAAGAGTTTGTATCACCATGTGGACAGTCAGGAGCTGTGGGGTCAGAATGTTTGCAAGCCCTGGGGTGGTTTGCAAGGTCTTTTTTTAATTATGCATACCTTCAATTTATTTTGAAGGTATAAAAGCATCATTTAACCACCCACTGGTGGTTTGCTGTTCTTCCTTATGATGTAGATCTCTCTTGGAGGACGTGTGTGGGATTTCAGGGCTGGAGAAATCACAGGTTGAGAAGTGGGGCTGGGAGAAGGAAGAATTGTGTTTCTTGGCTGGGCAAACACCAGCCCATCCCTGCAGAGATGCTTTGGTGCAATTTTGATGCCTGGAGCTGGGGCTGGGGTTTGGGGAGAGCCCCTGTGCATGGGCTCCAGGAGATGCTGAAACCTGCAGGGCTGTTGCTGCAGAAATTCACCGGGACCACAGAGAGGTGTATTTGTTAAAAGCAAACGAGCAAATGTAAAGCAGTCTCTTAATGAGATCTCAATTTGGCCACGTTATTATGAGATAATTTCTAGTTGGCTGCAGAGTCACTGGAACCATTTCCTCTCTGTGCTGTCACTGGAAGGGGGATGGTGGTGCTGGAAGGAGTTAACGTGCTCCTGTGCTGGGCTGCTGAGAGCAGATCTCTAAGGCTCTTTTGCCCACCTAAAACTGCAGTGGTGAGTGAGTAGGGTTAATACCTAGCTTTTAAAAACATGTATTTTATTTTTCCTGCAAGCAGAAATTATAAACCTGTTCAGCCAACATGAATACATTTTAATTTTTTTAAAAAAAATATGTCGAAAGTGGCATTGTATGCCATAAAAATACACATCATGTGCCAAGACAAGCAATTGATGCTCTCCTATAAAATACAGTAAACACCTCCTCCCTGCCCTTCCTTTGGCTGTCGATCAGATTTCAGAATCATGAAATTTTACAGTATTACTGGTTAGAAGGGCTCCCCACTGGGAGCAGATGCCATCTCTGTCTTCATAGACTCAGAGAAAGTCCTGACATGTTTCATGGCGTTCATACGTGGAAGTCTGTGAAATGGAAAGGAAAACAGCTTTTTCTGTCAACCTGTCACTGATATAAGCTCTTACATTTCATCAGAATGACTAAACTTTAAAGCTGTTTCTTCAGTGCTGAGTATATTTGAGAACTCCCAAGTGTGATCAGATTTATAGAGTCCCAGCATATGATAGAAGACCAAAGCATTTTGTGGCATGATATTAAAAATTCATTCAGATACTCGATAAAGCGTGGATGACAAAAGTCTGAAATGGAATAAGGTAGAGTGAATTTCTCCATGGTTTATTGACCTTGATTCCTCTACACAAAATAAATAGACAGAATGGACTAAAATCTCTTCTTTATGAAGGCAAAATCCTGGCAGTCAAAGACCAGCTCATAAAAATGCTCTCTGTGGCACGTACCTTGGCGATGCTGGAAGTTGGAGGTGATGGGGATTTATTGCTGGTGCCGCAGTGTGTGTCTGTATTTCAGGGAAGGGGAAAGCAGGGGCTGCTTTATGAGGTTACTGGTGTCATTCTGTGGAGAGCAGGGAGAGAAAACACACTTACCCTCGCCACTCTGTGTTCTTTCCCTGAAGGTATCATAAGGTAAAACACTCCCCTTTGCATATCCATTTTTTATTTGTTTGAAAAAGGAGGAGAAAAGGCAAATCTGGCAAAATGAGGAGTTTGACATCTCTCCCTGCAGGAAAGGGCTGGGGCTCCACACTGCTCTGAGAGGTTTTCCTGCCTTGCTGCAGTCGGAGAGCAGAATGCCTCATTGGTTTCAGATATTAAACTTTTGTGCTGAAAGCCCAGTTGGAGCTGGTGTGACAAATGGATTTTACCTGCTGCCGAAAAACACAGCCCCCACCTCTGCAGCCTCCCCGTCCTGCCCAAGCTGGCCCCCAAGAGCCCTGGAACAGAAAGCTGCCCTTAGGCACCATCTGTTTCTGCCAGCTCCCACTTTGGGCCCTGCCTTTACATCTGTTAAGTGGAGGCAGCTTATTTGATGAGTTGTTTTGAAGAAATATCTGGTCTCCCCACCATGTTCATTAACCATTGCAGATCTGTTAAAGACGGGCTCTGTGATGCAATTTAGCCGTAGTTAACTGAATTCCTGCAAGTCACAGTCATGGATTATTTTTGCATCCCGCAGGGATAGAGAGCAGAAATGTTTCAGCAACACTGTTTTCTCTTCCCTTTGAAAATAAAATTCTTTCCTGTTTGCCTTGAGAAACCCCATTTTCAAGAGTGATGAAATCTGAAGGGGATTTAAAGTGACTCGTTGATGACTGCTAATTTGTTACTCCTCCTTGTAAAACACAACCAAGCTGCATATACAGGACATGCTAAAACAATTATATTAATCATGTTTCCCTCCCAGTAAAGAAAAGCAACCGTTGATTCCTAGCACCTCCTTAAGTACTCCAGCTCTGATTTGTTAAGCTGGCATTCTTCTCACAGGCAGACCCAGCTTTCTGGAGCCACTGGAATTTTTTCATGGCCAGTGATCAAGGACTAAAAGAAATAAAACAAAAATCCACTTAAAATACTTGAGAAAAATGGATTCAGTATGTTTGTGTTTGGATTTGTTTGAGTCAGAAATCAGTTTAATGGGCATTCAGGGAAAGCAGGCATCATCCAGTTCGTATAAAAGAGAGCGCAACACAAACAGAGAGGAAAGATGAAGTGTAGGGGAAGGGAACAAAGTCTTGTTTTACAGATGAAGGATCCAGCACAGAAAGGGAGGAAGGGGGATTTACCCAAAGTTGCTAAGGTGTTCCAGCCAGGAATTAAATCCATGGTTTTAAAAATCTCATGGCCTTGAGCCATAAGCATGGGACCATCAGTTCTGTGCTGGCTGGACACACAGCTCAGAGACTCCTCCATGACTAAAGAGTCACTTGAGAAGCAAAATCTGGCCATAATACAAATGGAATTCTCTTTCATTGTATATCTTACATTTTCATCTGAAATGATGCCCTGAAGCTACAATTATGCTTTATAATAAATGCTATACAGAGATGTCCCTGTTGGGTTTAGGGATGAGACTAATTTCTATATTAGTTAAAAGCTGGCACCTCCGAATCTGAGTCAGATGTAGTAAAATAAAAAGGAGGGGGAAAAAAAAACTTATCAAAGCTTGATTTCCCATAGAGAGTTAATTGAAGCCTTTGATTGATGCTTTTTCTCTTGGAGTTGTTGTAACATTTCTCTTGTGTGTGCGTTTTCTGGGCGGGAGCGAGGTGTGATCACACGCTGCAGCCTTTCCTTCAGACTCATCGGGGCTCGGCACCAACTGGCCGCCTTGTGCAGAAAACTCACATGAGCTTAATTAGCTCTGAAATCTCTTGTCAAATGTGGGTGAAATTGGCCAATGAGTTCAGAAATTTCGAGGAGGTTGAACAGGGACTGGTGGCACAAGCTGTGTTTTTGGGGGGAGCGCGAGCGAGGGAGGCTCTGCGAGGGTTTTGTGTGTGGTGTAACGATGCCAACAGACAGAGATGAGATATCACAAAACTCAACTTGACATGTTGACTCAAAAGATGACACTTACACTGTTTATTCCAATTGCCTAAGCAGAGAAAAATAAGAAAGCTGGGTTCTGCTTCCTTTACCCACACAAGTGCTTGCATTGCCCTGGTGTAGTTGGTAATTGCTCCTGAGCATTTCACTCCCTCCTCAGACAGGTGCTCTTGTAGTGAGGGAAGGTAACAAGAACTGAGTTAAAATGATTTGTAATATATATGTGAGATGCATGAAAGGACACTGTCCTACACTCCCATGGCTTTGTAAGCATAGAGCTCTGGTGACATCAGGAATATTCTGCAATTTCCTTGTCTAAACACGCCACTTGGCAAACACATGACGTGCATAAGAATTAGCAATTCGCACAATCTAAAGAGAATTATCTGTTTGTCTCTAGGCGATTCACAAAAATACGCCCATAGCAATTTCAGGCATTATAAATCCATCCAGGTTGGTTCTGACCATGTTGCAGAAGTAATTTCGACTGGCACATCAGATGAAAGAACAGATTTGAAAACAGTAGCGTGCATGGCCCTGAAGGTTTTATCTTGGCTAATATTCCAGGCACCTTATGGCACTACTTTGGGTTTCTGTGAAGACTCCAAATAAAGTGTCTGTAGCCTGATGAAAGATTTAACACATTTTTTTCCTGAACAAGCTTTGTAAATGTTACTCTAAAGATAAAGAATGTACTCACTGATGGGAAGCAGCTTATTTTTCGGCGTACTCTTCACTAAAAGCACCCTTTACACTCAGTCCTTCTGCATTTCCAGTGCATTTCCTCCACTTTGTGCAGCACTGGAGGTGCTGTAACAATGACACTGGAGGGTGCAAATCTGGGATTTCATTTCCACTTTTAAATAATGCCCATGGAAATTCCATCATTTACCTTTTAGCAGGATATCTTTGTGGTTCCAGGGAGAAACAGCCAGAACAAATATACCCACTGAGAGAGCTGTGTGAGGGTCAGTCAGAGAAATAAGTGTATTATGTTTAGTGACACAACCTGTATTATGTGTGACCTGAATGATGAGGGTGAGAGCAGAGGCTCTTGCAGGAGGTGGCTTTAGGTGGCCTCAGAAAAGCACAGTTTGCCCTTTATGTGAAAAATAAGATGCCTGTCTGCTGCCTTTATTGTGTTTTGTCTCCTTTTCCATTTGCTTCTGCTGAATTGCAGGGCTGGATTCGGGCAGCTCCTTTGGGTGCCTCAAGGAGAAGCACATTCAAGGCTTGGTTTTATCAGCAGCAGTCTCAGGTGCTCTGCACTCCAGGGACAAAAATCACCTCCTCTAGGTGCTGATGCTCCTTCTCAGTCCCCAAATGTTTTAAGAACACTTTCTCCTTCATAATCAAGTGTAGGTTGGGAGAGGGGAGACAGACAAATAGCTGGGGACAAAGAGATCTTTGCTGCTTCTGCTTTGGAGCATTTGGTAAATGTTTCCTGTACTCCCTCCTCCTCCTCCTCCTCCTTGGGTGCTTGGCTGACCTTTTTCCTGGAAGGATCTGCTGCTGCTGAGGCCTCTCAGGGCTTATGTGCCTCGGGAGGCTGTGTAATTTTCCAGCTGAATGGGGTCCTAAATGCTCTAGGGCTCTCACTCACAATTCCTGTCCATTTCTTATTATTTTATTTATTCCTGTAGGTTACAGATCACAGCGAAGGGCCACGAGCACACCCAGGGCTGGGGGCTCAGGGTGAGGCCAGGATGGAAATTCTGCTTCAGCTGCAATATTGCAATCCTCAATTAATCCTTAATTAGGATTAAAAGTGTCATCTGCCCATTTATTTAGATATTTCAATTGGAGACAGCATAGATAGGAACATGGATAGTAATGGCACTTGGAAAGTGGAGAAATAAAGCCTGAAAAGGTTGTTACATGCCTGGTTCTCAAAATAAAATAGTCTTGCACACCCTGGCCTGTCCATTTTTCCCCCAACACCTCAGAGAGCAGTGGCTTTGCATGATCACAGTTATTCTTGGTAAACACCAAATACTCAGAATTAAGAGTTTGGTTTTCACAAATGTAACAAAGACAGAGGGGATGGCTTTGGGGACAGGGAGGAAGATGAACTGCATGCTTGCAATTCTGAAACATCATCAAAATATTTCTTAAATTTTGTGACTGAGAGCTAAAGTACAGCTATTCCTTATTCTGGTGATTTTAATGAGATGTTCTGTCACTGCCCAAATTACAGGTTTGCCCCCCTGCTCTCTGTACCATAAATAATAAAGAGCAGTGCACTATTAGAGAGGCCTAAGCCACATTTGTGAGACCTCAAAGAGCTGTCAGGGAAGGGATTGTTCCCTGACTTTTGCTGTGTTTTCATGGCAACTGGCAGCTCCTGCAGCTGGAAAAGCAGCTCTGCTGAGTGCTGCAGTGGCTCTGAAGCTGGAGCTCTTGGGGCTGTTGCCCTGATTGTGCTTGCCCTGTGTGGCCTTCCTTTAAAAGAGCTGGAGCAGGCACACAAATACAAATGTACTTATCCCTTACTTTAAAGGCAAAAATAAAATTAAATGGGCTGAAGG
>NC_031787.1:1094200-1098206 GCF_001522545.3 Parus major | reverse complement strand
GGGATTGTTGGGGTGTCTGCAGGAGCTCTCAGGATGGGCAGGGTGGGATTGTTGGGGTGTCTGCAGGACCAGGGGCAGGACTGATGATCCCTGGGGGTCCCTTTGGGTTTGGGGTACCCCATGACTCTCCCAGCTCTCTGCTGTGTGTGGCCATGTCCTGCAGCACTGAGCCCCAGCGTGACATCTCTGCAGAGCTGCAGAACCTGCCTGGGAGCAGCTCAGAGCAGGCACACAGGGCTGGGGGGCTGAGGTGCTCAGGAGGACAGGGCTGGGGGAAATGAGAAGCCCCCATCTCCTGGGTGGCTGCTGGGACACACCATGGGATCACTTCTGCCACTGTTTGTTGGTGAGGGGGGCTCCAGTGCTGGATGATGAGGATCAGAGAGCCCCAGAAGAGTTTGGGCTGGAAAAGACCTTCCAGCCCATCCCATTCCACCCCTCCCATGGACAGGGACACCCTCCACCCTCCCAGGCTGCTCCTTCCCCAGGCACTGACGAATATTCTTAATCTCAGCTGCTCCTTGAACAAAAAATGGCAGAGTTCAGCTGATAAATCAGGGATATTATTCCTACCTCTTAAAAGAGAAATACAGCTCCTGTTTTTAAATTCAATTATTATAGTTGCTGCATTCTGGGGAAAAAAATAATGCCTTCGTTTCCTAATAAGAGATCACAGATTCCAAATTATACAGGCATGTATGACAAAAAGGAAATTTGAGCCAGGCAGGCCAAAGTGTGCCATTGTCTTTACAATTTATATTTACTCTCTCTACATTTAGAATAATCCTTCTCTTCCCTCAGGTCTAGCACAGACAATTTATCAATTGTACAAAAATGATAAAGGCAGCAATAAATAATAATAGTAATAATAATACATAGCAACTGTGTGAGTGATGAATTGTAAAGCAGAGGGTGGAAAAGGGAATGAAAGCACAGCACAGAATCCAGTTTGCAGGGCTGAGTACAAGGCTGAGCTATTTTTTCTGGCATTATGACTGTGAGGAACATTTATGGGAGTTTGCAAACAGCTTAGAACACAAATCATTTTGTTTCAGGTTATATTTATAGGGCTTCGTTAAGGGGTTTTTAGTATCCATTAAAATCCAATGTTCAGAGGTTTATAGCTCAGCTGTTAAAGTCTTATCCCTAAGGATCCATTGGTTTGGGTTGTTTGGGGAATTATTATTACCATTATTATTTATACAATTCAGTTTAACTTATTTAGGCTACTCTGAAGACACAGAACTCAAAGGCTAAACAGGTCTTGTTTGGGAGAGAAGAGAAAAGATGGGTTTTTATTATCTCTGTTTTATTTCAAATAGGATTTCTACACCTATTTTATCCTGGAAGTCGATGGAATCTCTCTTTGTGTGGGTTTCAGTGGCCATGTTGTGCTCAGAGTTGCTGCAGCCTGCACAAGAGAGCAACTGCTGTGCAGTGCTGTGGATGCTGGATTGCTGCTGCTGCTCTGTGTGCCTTGCTCTAAGTGAAAATAAAAATCATTTTCAGTTGAAATGATATAATTTTCCAGAGGTCATGCATCTTAGTTGGTGAAAGATGAGATCTATACTGAAAATAAGCATGGTGTGTCTAGGGCCTGATCCAGGTCTTAATGCTTTTTTCCTTCTCTTTTATTTCTCCTGTTTACTAAGACCAACATTGTCTAAGAAAAATGCCTTATTATCCTGCACATTTCCTAAACACATAGAGTGAAAGGAAGCAAATCCTAGGGAATGTAGCATTTAATAGCCCAAAGAGATGAAAAGTAGAGGGCTGACAGCAGAAGGGAGTGAGTGACTCGCCTGAGGTGATCCTGATAGCCAGTGACAGAGGTGCATCTCCTGAGTCCTAGCCCAAGGCTATCTTTCCTCCATCATCTTGCTTTTCAACCCACAGTGCAGTATTTTTGGTGAGAGGTGAGTCAGATCCAAGGGGCATTGCTGGATCACTCCCAGTTAGGTGGATGTGGAGGGTTAAGGACCTGACACACAGGGAAAAGGGCAAATAACATATCTGATAGTTGTTTCATAAACAAGCATGGGAGCAGTGAGCTGTGTTCTTGAGAGAAAAAATAAAATTTAAATGCACCTATCATGGAATTAATATAGTGGTTGTTGTTATTGAAATGATTCTCTCTTGTACCCAGCTTCCTTTGTGGCAGTATTTCCCAGCTGTTTCTTGTTTAATTCTAAATATTCATGACATTAATTCTATTTAAGTCCTATGCTGTTATCTGAGACAAAATGTCAACATTTTATGACAAACTGCTGTATCCATTGCTTGGAGTGTCCCTGAGGAACCTGTTTGCTGTGGCTGACTATCAATCTCTGATGGAAAACCTGATTGACACCAATAAAAGCTTGGGAGTTCTCATTTCCCCATTTAAAAAGATCCAAACAGCTCAATAGCCATCCAAGATCTTTAGAGTGTTTTTAGCCTGTGCATAATTCATCACCTCAATTATTCTGCTTTTTTAACTTGCAGTTTTGGAATATCAGACCTTCTCCATCAGGTCAATAGAGCATCCAGTTGCTCTCTCCTCACCCTTTCCTTTCTTGTTGCAGCCACACAGGACACCAGGTTCCTTCTGGGCCCTGGAGAGGCCTTTCCACCCTCTTTTCTTCCTGCCACAACCTTCTTGTGGGTTATTCTTTTTACTTGCCTGTGTGAAAGCAAGCTCCAGACCATCCAAGACGTGTCATCCATGCAGAGAATTGTTGCCTCCAACCCCTTGATTCTGTTTTCAAAGTTAACTCAACCCTCACTCAGCTGGTTGGGGATTTATTTTGTTGTTGTTGTTGTTGTAATTTCTGTTTCTGGCAGCATTGAAGGAAGGAAGAGACTCTCAGACCCCAGACTGTGAATATAATGCTGACAGTAAGAAAAAAACATTGAAGAGGAATCTCTGTGAGATACTGAGGTCAAACTTTGGCCATCTGGCAGCTGGGAAGAGCCATGTGTGAAGGCACACCTGCTGAAGGCAGAGCTGCAGCAGCAAAGCCTTCAAAGATGTGCTGGCTGCTCTCAGCCATGCCATGGGTTTCATTTGTAGCTTCTCTTATCCAGCACAATTCCTAAATGAGGATGGTTGCTTCACTTTAAGGACGTACAAATGACTTGCCCTCACCTGTCAAGCATGATCCTTGTATTTTACCAGGCCCATTATGAACGCAATCTTTCTGTCGAGAATTTGCATAGCTCCTTTCTTGAAAAGTAATGACAGCAATTTCTTTCCCCGCGCTCACTTTCTGAGTGTCTCATTTAACAGCACCTGGGAAAGCGACAGGCGCAGAGATGAGAAGTGAAAGAGAGCAGTTGATTAAATCATCATCAAGTCGGGCCTCAGAAAGTCAATTCTGCTTCCCGTCTGCAATGATATCCTTTTATCTTAAAGTAATGAGCTATGGCACTTCTGCATCCGGTAATGCCATAAGTTCTATTAGCATGTTCCATTTGCTTCACAAGCAAGGGCAAGTCATTTCAGTAAGCTCATATCACTGCAATCAAAGCAATTGGCTTCACAGGCAGAGAAGAAAGAGGAAAGGCTCAGGGTGATTTTTATGGATCACAACACAGTGTAAAAAATAGATTCTTGTATTATTTTAACCCGTAACATGCTTTGCTTCCTGTCAATCAAGGTGTTTTTATTTCATTAGCCTGTAAGTACCTCAGATTTGAAGACTCAAATTCCAAACAGAACTCATGAGCTAAGACCAGGAGTTCTGGAAATTAAGAATCTTTTCTTACACAGGTAACACCCACTAATGCAGCATTAGGCACTGACTTCATTAAGCACTGATTAGTTCAAACTTCTCCTGTTGACTTAGTCTGTCAGTACAAATGCACATTTTTATTATTATTTACTATCATTTATTTTTTTTTTGAACCCTGAAAAAGTACTTTTGAGTGGAGAGGATGCTAAACATGACATTACACACTGCAGACTGCCACCAGGTGAGAGGGTGCTAAGGATAACATGACAGCTGCAGCCAGCAAGGCAGGGAAG
>NC_031787.1:1081316-1093558 GCF_001522545.3 Parus major | reverse complement strand
CCCAGTGCATCCCAGTGCACCCCAGTGCCTCCCAGTGCCCCCCAGTGCCCCCCAGTACCTCCCAGTGCCTCCCAGTGCCCCCCAGTGCCAGCCTGCCCCTGCAGGGGACAGCCCTGCAAAACCAGGGGGCAACAGAGCAGAACCCAACCTCGGAACAGGATTTGTCTCTCAGGGTCTTTCTGGAGGGAAATCCCCCCTTGGCTTTCCAGCCAGTTCCCTGTGCTCTACCAGGAGTTTTTGGGGCTCCCACCAGGTGCCAAGGATAAATCCATGTCCTGGGGAAGTGTAAGGTGCCTCATCGTTATCCTGGACAGCAATACAATCCAGAGTTTTCATTTTAATACTCTACATTTAATTCTTTCTTATCAAACCTTTTTTTTTGTTGATGGTAGAGCTAAAAGGAACCACTAATTGTGTCATTTTATAATATAAAACAATCATTAAAGTCCCAGGAGGGAGGAATTAAAAAGAATTGCAGCTGAAAAACATTCTAAGTTCTGAATATTTTTCTTGTCAGGGGCCCATGATAACTTCAGATGTCCAAGACTGATACATTTCATCTGAAGTGAAGTAGTTTGGATAAAATGGAATTCAGATTAAAGGTCAACATCGCAATCTTTTGTCCAGACTTAGGTAATTTGTGTAAAATGGGACTTTTTGGTGAATAATCCATAATTTTAGCTTTTAAGAAAGCAGACCTTAAACTTCTCAGAGCATCTCTGTTTCAGAGCCATTCCTTACAGTGAATCACAGTGGATAATGGTGAGGAATTGCTAAGCAGGCTGTGATGTTTACCAATTTGTGAGATGCTATATATATATATATATATAAGATTCCTTGGCAGGGAGCTCCATTCTGGATGCTGCTTGCAGCAAAGTCACAGATAGGAAGGAAAAAAAGTGAAATTCTTGCTCTTAGTTTCTTTGTGCCTCTGCCTGTCTCCATTTCATCAATTAGAAAATTGCCCATTTATTCCCTATCTGTGTCTCCTTTCATCTGGGAGATGTTTTTTTCTCCTTTTTTCTTGGAAGCAAAGGTCTAATTGTATAGCTAAAATACCATCTTTGCCCTTTCCAGGGCTGCCAGTTTGTCATTGGTGGAGAGATGGACAAGAATATTGTAAATGTCAGTGTGAACAGGCTGAGGTCTGGGTTTTCCCTCATTTTCTTCAGATTTCTTTTCAGCAGACAGATGAGTAGAATCACTTTGTTCAGCGCTGGCGTTGCAGCAGCTCTGACTCCTTTGGTGGCAATGATAAATGGCTCCAAGATATGAAATAGCTGTTCCAGCAAAGTCCATTGAGCAGAATAGAGAACAATGCCCTCCTCAATGTCATTGTACATGAGATATTCAATGATTGCCACTTTTTGCACAAGAATGTGTTCAATCAGCAAAGTACAGAGAAATCCATGGTGTTGCTTCAGCCTGAATGAGCTGGCGAGGTGGCACAGACCTTTACTCAGCTTGATTTGGACCAGGCTCTCTCAAGTTATTAAAATGGGCTCAAATTAGAGCTGTCACCACATAGGGTGTGTGATTTTTGAAAGGTGGCTTTGGGATCAGGCTCATTCCAGGGCTGCTGTGGGAGATGTGCTGTGCATTTTAACTTTCTCCACCCGGGACAGAGGGCTGGGGAGGTGCAGCTAATCTTTAGCCTGATCTTCAGTTTCCCTTTTCTTTTAAAAAAAAACACAGGAGCAATTATGCCTCAATTGGGAACTGGGAAGTTCTTTTTCCACTTCCCACTGTGGGTCTGTGTGTGCAGGGAGTGCATCTGCTGCAGGCACAGCCCAGGCTGGGGCAGAAAGAAGAGCTTTCTGCTTTGGTGGTACAGACATCTTTTGACTTTGTATGGCTTCTTCCTCACCTTGGCTTGATTTAGGGATAATTATTTGAATTTTGGCTGCATCACACCTATGAAAATGCAAGGTTTTGGGTCACTGACTGTGGTTAGCATTTCTGGAGCAGGGAGTTGCAGAATTGTTGCAAAAGGAGGCTTGAACACTTGGCATGTGTGTGTGTGAGAGGTGATGTGATGGCTGGTGACTTCAGTTATTTAAGGGATTGGAACAGTTTCAGTGATAACTGTGGCCACTTTGTACAAATCACAGTCAGTCTGCTCTCGTTATTACCCCAATTATATAGAAATTAGAAGCACCCTTAGCATTTCCATATGTCCTGTAAGATTTTTATCAATGAAGATCACTTTGAGCGAGCTTTACTTGCTTTGAATTTTGTTGGTAGTCCCATAGGTCCTTTGGGAAAACTGTTGAGTCCCTTCTGGGCAGTGCAAGACTTTGAGAAGCACAAAATACCCATTTTGCAGAGTGCTCCCACTGAGCAGCCTGTCAGGCTGTGATCTCAGAAGCTCTCCCAGCATTTTGGGACCATGTGCATGTGAAAATTTGGCCAGCCAGAGGGCTGGGGGTGCTCAGCAGTTCTGCCCATCTGGGCTTCACTTCTGTGCCCAGCACGAGCCGAGGGCTGGCCAGGGGCTTGTGTAGGGAGGATTTGGCAATTTGGCTCTGGGCTCCTCTCAAGCCTGGCCTGGGGTGGCTTTAATCAGTCACAACTTGTGTTCAGAGCAGAGACAGAAAGTGCCTTGAGCTGAGAATCAGAGCAGGAAGCCTCTGTTTGTTGAGGTGTAAAATGTGTCTGCAGCCTCCTTGTCCTGATTTGTCACATTACCGCTCTCAGCTTCCACTGGAGCTAGTGGCACTTATCCAAAAATCAGGTCAGGCTATCTCTGAATGATGTTTTGGATTCCCAGTTATTTGCAGGATATTCCAAGGCAGCCTGTGCACAGAGCCATGGTTTCCTGACAAAAGACGTGGGAGAGCACCGAGAAATGAGCTTTTTGTAATAGACATGGAATACTGAAAAGCTGCCCAGGCCAGAACAAAGCATTTCCATCGCTTCCATTCCAAAACAGTCTGGAGCTCTGAGAACCACAAAGCACTTAAATCATTTTACTTCTTCCTGTGGCCCTGGGAGGTGGGGAGATGCTGGAGGAATTGAGTGAGCAGTGCAGACTCAAGCCTTCAAATTGACCAGTAATTCTGAATAATCAACTTCATGGTTGTCAGCTTCAGTTTCCAAAATGTGCTCTCCAGCCATGGGGAGCAGCGAGGCTGCAGGAGATGGAAAAACCTTCAGCACCTCTGGGGACAACTTGGATCCAGAAATGTAAATGGGCACCTCAGAGCCCGGGTGGGTGAGCACGGTGCCCACAGTGCCTGGGCTGACCCTCGGCCATGGGGACAGCATCCAGCTGCTCCAGTTCTGTTTCCAGCCTGAGTAGCAAACATCTTTCTTCTCCCTTTTTGGCATCACCCCTGCACACAAAGTGCTGGCTGCAGTGCCAGAGCAGAGTCCTGCACACACACACACACACACACACCCCCAGGGACAGGTGCTGTGCACATATCCAACCCCAGGGCGCTGCTCAGAGCCCTCTCTTCCTCTCCCTCCTTTTCTTCTTACACCCAGCTGGTCCCAGCACGCTGCCACTGGCCCAGGACAGCCCTGCTGGGCACTGGGCTCTCCCTGGTGCCCATTCCCTGTGTGAGAGGGCAGGAGCTGCCCAGGGCCAGGCTGCCCAAACACCAGGAGCCGTTTGCCGAGCGCATTTATTGCCTTTGCATAATTTATGAACCGGAGGGCTTTGACCATCATCTGTCTCTGCCAGAGGCTGGCACGGAGGGCTCTGGAGGCCGGAGCTGTAAATTGGATGGCTCAGTCCTGCCGAGCTCCCAGCAAAGTCCTCGGGAATTGAGCAGCAGGAACGGCAGCGTTTGCTCCCCGTGCAGCTTTGGCAGCCGCCCCAGCACGGAGCTGTCACTCACTGGGCACACTGGGAAGGGAACAGGAGCATCTTTAATGGCCTTGGCACCCGCCCTGATTCCATAATGGACACCAGTAGGTCTCGTCCTCGCCATATGCTTAGCTCTGGAGACAAGGTGCTTCTGGGTACAGCGGTAATTATTTGATGTGGAATTAAGCGGACCTTGAAATTAGAACTGGACTGTGGGAGAGCAGGAGGTTTGGAGGTTTAACTCTTTAGTGGGAATGGCCTCCCAGCCACTCTGCTCTGCAGATTCACTTGTGTGTGTGGAGCTGTTCTGCTGGCAAATTCAGATGTCAGTGCTGGCAAGTTCTCTTCTCCCCAGGTACCTCCACCATGCAGGGAACACAAAAACCCTGAGCTTTTCCGAGCTTATGAGTCAGTAAAAACTACAGCAGAGGAGAGATTCTTTAAATCAGACCAAAACTGGGGGAAAGGAGAGGCTGCAGAGTGCTCTGAGCACTGCTGGGTCACAGGACACCTGCTCAGGTGCCCTGCACAGGGAGTGGGTGGCACCTGGAAACCCTCTGAACCCTTCTGCTCCAGGTGAATCGCTCTTCCCTGCTTAGACACCCACCTTTCCCCCTTTATTTTCACTTTTGGAATCAGTCTCAAGACTTGGAGTTTGGAGGGAGGGCAGAGGCACAAACAAATGGAACAGTTGCTCCTTTGCTCCCTGGGAAACACAGAGGAGGTGCTGATGGATCCTGGGGAGCTCCTGGCTCTCACCATCCAGGGGGAGAAGGTGGCAGGACCCAAAAGCTGAATTTTTCCAGTATCAGAATGAGAAATAGTAAATGGAAAATCTTTGTGACATTCATGCCTGTGACATGCTCTGTGATTCTTGGGGATGTCTGTGCAGGGCCAGCAGTGGGACTGGGTGATGCTCCTGGTCCCTTCTAGCTCAGGAGGTTCTCTGATTCTGTGCCCTGGTTTTCATGGATTAAAATCCACCAGCAGCTTTTCTTTTTTGTAAATACAGGGTCACTTTTATACCAAAATCTCAGGCAGTCTTGTTGAAGTCAAAATGCATTCTATTTATGGGGTAAGGTAGGAGTACTTTATATCTATGCCATGCTCTTCTAGAAATGCTTTCCTTTTGTCAGTGAAGTGGCCTCTTCATTAATTCAAACATTGAGTGAGGTTTTAAAAATTAAAGCTAAAATTGTCCCCTGTCTTCATGTTTCTTCTCATTTGTTTGTTTCCAGAGTAAATGCTCTGGTATTAAATAGGTGCAACCAGTGCTATATCAATCACTTCAGTTATTAAATAAATTTCACTTCCTTTTCTATTTGGAATCAGCTACAAGGAGATTGTAATTTTATCTAATCTTTCCTTCATTTAAAATTAGTTTAAAAATACCTAGAAATAGTTCTTAGCTCTAATTTGTTAGTAGATAGCTCAGTGGTGTAGGGAAGGCACCTTTTCACCCCCTGTACTGATGAAGACAAGGGAAAAGCCAGTGAAACAGAAAAGTTATAATTAAACAACAGGCAGAAGATGAGTTGATTTGTGCAAATCAAGAATGTGTGTTTGTGGGAGTGTTTGGCTCTGTCTGTTCACATCCCACTGTATAGTTAACCTTTGGAATTCACAAAATAGAACTAATTTCAAAGCAATTTGGTTGTCTTACAAAAATCCTCAAAGATGCAATAAACATGATATAAATACCTAAAGAGCTTAACTGAGTGCTGTAGGAACCTGCCAGCCAGCTGCTCCTCAGGCAGGAAAGGCTGAGTCTCCAGTTTGGTGATGTTTTCCTTGGAAATGTTTGCCATGCAGTGAGTTCAGTCTTGGGTGATGCAGACAATTCCTCCTGCAGAGCCTACAGCTGTAGAGAGAAACAAAACAAAGCCCCAGGAGGAGGTGCAGGTACCCAGAATTTGGTGGGAGGGATCAAACCTGTGAGTTCCAGGGTTCTGAGAGTCCTGTTGCCAACACAGATTTTGTACTTCCAGCAAATGCAGACGTGGTTTGGGTTCTGATGAACCTTGTCTTTATGAAACACTGAGTGATCCAGTCCTGCTCTATTCCTACAATAATAAAACTTATTTAAGAACTGAGCAATGGCCCTGGGTAAATATCAGGAGTCTCCAGAGTTACCATTCAGCATTCTGTACAATTGTGGTGTCTGTGCTGCTCCCAGAGAGCCTCAGGGGATCAGTGACTGTGGCACATTCTTGTTTCCCTGTGATCTCTGGCTTCTTTAGCTCAGCAGCCATCAGCACAGCACAGGGTGACTTTTCCCTGTGCTCCTGGGGAGCAGCAGCCTTGCAAACACTTCTCTTTGTGCTGGGCAGACCTGAGCATCTCCGTGGAGCCCTGCAGCTCCCTGCATGAGGAGCACTGCCCATCCAGAGAAAACACACCAGCCCTCCAAGGCTGTTTTTCCTCTTCCCTGATGCAGTTTTGGAGTCTGAAGGTGCCCATCAGCTCCTGTGCCCCTGAGCTGAGCTGACAGAGGGCTTTGCAAATGGCTTTTGCTGTGTGCAGGGCCCTTTTTTCATCATTCAAACACAAAAATGTGTCCCCTGCAAGAGCAGTGGAAATTTCCTCCCATGCAGTAACTGAACTTGTTCCTGAAGGTGCCAGATGTGACAGCCAACATTTATGAATGTATCACCCTTCTTCTTCACAGAAATATTTATCTTTTCTTTTGCTGTAGCAAGTTTCTCTTACCTGTGCTTTTTCTCTTTTTGTGTTTCAGTGTGACAGCGACAGTGATCAAGAAGAAAAGGTAAGAAAGAAAACCAATATGGGAGCAAAACGAATTTATTGGATTTCCTTATTCCTCTTAATCTATTACTTACTTGAAGTTTCTTCTTGGATTAATCTAAAGCATCTCTACACGAGGAAAAATTCTGTCTCTAATTTAATTTTGGAATAGACCTCCAAGGAAGGAGAATTCTAATGAATATTTTGGAGGCTGCACAATTCATCTTTAAGCAAATTGATGCCAAGGTCTGTGTGGGTTGTTCAGGAATTCCAGTCTCACTACCAACCCTTTCCATGGCTACACTTCCCCTTGGAAGATGTGGCAGCATCTGAGTCTGTTGGTGACCCTCAGAGTTATTTAACCCCTGTTAGTGCCTGCTGTGCTTCTCTGCAAGCAAAGGCCTCCAAATTCCACCTGAAGTGTTCTGGTTGCTTTCTGTACCTTTTAGAAATAACGTTTGGAAACTGTGCATTGAGTCAAGTAACACAACTTGCTGATCAGTATCTCCATGATTTTGGGTTTCTGTGTGGGAAAGGGGGGAAAATTAATGCTGAAAGAGTCAGGAGATGGTCTCTGATGCTGCTTATTGTTCAGAAGACAAATAGTAATGAAGAACTGGTATCCATACTGATGAATATTTTTATCCATTATTTTATGTCGTGAAGAGAACCATTTTTCTTTGGCAAAACTGAAATAATCATCCCAGAAAGACTGGTCTAATTTCTTTATTTCCAGGTTGCATTTTGTGATTTTTATTTGTGTGTTGAGCCTTAAGGGATGTTTTGATAATGTAATCACTTTTCCCTCTTCTTTCCCCACATAAACTGGGGGGTGGAAGTCAGGGGAGGGTAAAATAACGTCAGAAAATATTGTTCTTATAATAATGTTGAAGTGGTTAGAGTTTCATGAGTGGTTCTGTTAACCAGCTCTGAGGCAGAAGAGGAGGGATGACCACGCTGGTGTGCAGCTCATCCAACAGCCAAGTGCAAATATGCTGTAAAATCCAGGGGGAAACAATGAGTACAAAAATCACCTTCCATGAATTTAATCAGTTTTCTACAGGGTTTGTGTAACAGGAAGCCAAGGAAATTCTCAAACCATTCTGTGTATAACTTCCAAAGCTTTGCCCTTCAGCTCTTTTCCCAAATAGAGGATTTTTTTCCTCATGTTTCTTAATAATTTGCTAACTGTGTTAAAGAACTGCTGTTTACTTTGAAATGCAATGATTTTCCTTGCATAAGGGAACTAATCACTGGAGTTAATCAGTGTGACAACAGAAAGGGGAGGTTTTGTTGGGTTTTTGCACAGAATATTAACCTGCACTTTTCAATATGAATTTTTAATGCATTACCATTACATTCCATCCTGTGAAGTGATTATTCATTTTCAGGATGTTCCTTATGCAGAGGAAGATGATAAACTGAATTTCAGCTTCTATGTTTATGGCACCCAGAACCAAAAGTGTAATTTCCTGTCACTGCAGCATTTATGGAGCTGAACCTCTGCCTGTTTTCACTGAATTCTTCTCCTGCAGCACTCCTGTGTAAAAAGGCAGAGGCAGCTTTTGGGGATGGAGGAGGGATGCTGCTTCAGGATGGTTTCCAAGCACAGTTACAAGGGAGACTCAACACTGTACCTCCCACAGAATATCCCAGTACTTCTGTCAGCAGGATTTAAAATCTAGATGTGTATTTCATCTCTGTGCTCTGTATTTTGTCTTCCCCTTAATGAAATGAGATTAGGTGGAGACCCAAAAATCCCTAAAAATTCAGTGTTTTCCAAATGTCAGAACCAGACCCATCTTTGAGCTCTACAGCTCAGGCCCAGTTCTGAGAGATCACTGCTCACCCTGGCACATTTATTCAGGCTGAGCTGGCAGCCCAGGCAAAGATCCAAGGGCCTTGTTCTGCTGTTAATTTGAATTCAGCATATGTAGCCTGTTATAAAATGCGAGACATCATCATTTGAGCAGGTCAAGCATATTCAGATGAAGACAAATGGTGCTTATTTGATTTTCTTAAAATCAGGAAATGAAAAAAGTGCTCTCTGGAGAAATCATGTTCTGCCTGACTTAGATGATAGAGCAAGGCATGTACCCCAGATAAGAACAGGCGCTGGTGGCTGGGTTTTATCTCTGAAGGACGGTGGGGACTGTCAGCT
Source organism: Parus major (assembly GCF_001522545.3). Lineage (NCBI taxonomy): Eukaryota > Metazoa > Chordata > Aves > Passeriformes > Paridae > Parus > Parus major. The sequence goes on along the minus strand of NC_031787.1, from coordinate 1,084,838 downwards.
CGCTGACATGTGCATTATCCATGTCATTTTAAACAAAGTGACCTGCAGAAAAGTGCACTCTGCCGTGACGTGATAATGGGCTGTTGGATGACAGGTAAAGTACACACCATAAAGGAGGCTGTGCGTTATTCCTTTGTTTAACTGACAAGCAGAAACTTCTTTTCTTCAGACAGGCAGGATCTTTTAGATCTCTTTCAATAGGGCCCAGAAGATTTTTGAATTCCTGCTTTAAATGAAATAACATCTTTAGGACAAAAAGTTCCTGCGAGCACTCTGCAGTGGGAGAGGTGAGGATGGTGGGTCCTGTCCACGGGGGCATTTCATCAGTAGTGCCCAACATCCTCACTTTTCATTAATACCCAGAGAGCTGGGGGTGCTCAGCAGGATTAGAGCTTTGAAAATCCTTTACCCAAATGCCTTAGATCATGATGATATTGGCCTCCAGCTGTGGAGCTGTTCTAGCAGAGAATTGACAAATTGCTCTTGGTTGGACCTCGCTCAGTGTGTTCTGAGGATTGTGGAGTCGTGTCCCTCCCACCAGACACAGCTTGGCCTGAAATGTTTCTGGGAAGGGATCTGTTTTTCCTTAGGACTGTCTCTTGCAGATTTCCATACCCTGTAGTGTACAGAATGTAGGGTTAATTGCTGCAGAGCAGTTTTGTACTCTTCAGAAAATGCAAAGGAAGCAATTTTGCTTCATTTAGGATTTTTGAGGGCAAACCCCCACTGATCCTCCATAGGAGATGCACAAGAGGTAGAAGTAATGCAAATAGGTACATATTTCTGCTAGAATTGATAAAACCTGGAATCCAGAAAGATAGACCAGAGCCTCTGATGAGATATGGGACATGAGAATGAGGAAAGGTGTGTGACAGCTGGAGGGGCTGAAGGATGAGCTGCTCCAGGCTTGCCTGGGTGGGCCACTGTGAGCAGCAGAATGATGGAAGGGGAAGGAGCTGGGATGGTGAGGAGCAGTGGGATGGTGAAGGGTGGCAGTGGGAATGGCACTGGGAATGGAATGGCAGTGGGAATGGCAGTGGGAATAGCAGTGGGAATAGCAGTGGGAATAACAGTGGGAATGGCAGTGGGAATGGAATAGAAGTGGGAATGGCAGTGGGATGGCACTGGGAATGGAATGGCAGTGGGATGGAAGTGGGAATGACACTGGGAATGGCAGTGGAATGGCAGTGGGAATGGAATAGCAGTGGGAATGGCAGTGGGATGACAGTGGAATGGCAGTGGGAATGGAATGGCAGTGGGAATAGCAGTGGGAATGGAATAGAAGTGGGAATGGCAGTGGAATGGAATGGCAGTGGGAATAGCAGTGGGAATGGAATGGCAGTGGGATGGAAGTGGGAATGACACTGGGAATGACACTGGGAATGACACTGGGAATAGCAGTGGGAATAGCAGTGGCAATGGCAGTGGCTCAGCCTGCTCCTTTTCCCTGCCTTGCCCCGTGCCTCTGTGGCTGTGTAAATCTCAGCTGATCCCTGTTAGGTGGTGGCTGTGCCTCCAGCCCGCCCTCCCCAGCCTTTAATTGGAGTCACTTTCTATCTGTGGCTGCCCTCAAACCAGACCTTTCTCCAGAGGCTTCTGGGGAAGAAGAAACAAGGATATTTAATTGAAACAATGCTGCAGCCCCCGCTTAGCGGTGCTGTAGCTAAGGCTGTGTCAGCATCTCAATTTTAAATGACATATTTTGGGTGGATAATTTGTCTATTTATACAGATTCATGCTCCTTCACTTCAGTTTGACACACAGGACTGGACTGGAGCACTCAAAGCAGACATTTCACCCTCCTGTTGCTGAAAAGGCTGAAGAGGTAGCAGGCTCTGTGCTGGGTCTGTGGAGGGAGAGTAGATTTGGAAGAATTGCATCAGAGTGAGAAGCGCTAATTCTTAGAGAGTTGTCATTTTCCATCCTGGGATCCTTTCAGCAAGTGCCACTGGGATTTCTTACTGAATCAGAAAAAAGTATGGATCCCAGGGGAACTCTGATTTTCTCCATTAAAAAGTCTGTCAGTCTTACTCTTTGAGCAGGTCTCCAGAGCTGATAATCTAAAATTAGAGCAAGCTATTGCACAGCTGACAAATTTAAGTGCAACTGTATTATCTTTTGATATCTCGATACAATCTTCAAAATTATACCCATGGTAATTAATACAATATTAAAAACATAAGTGCAAACACAAAGTTTGTCTTCTGGAAATCAAAGGAAATCTTGTTTGGAAAAGACATACAAAGAGCTCTGATAAGGAAGTCAGGTGCTAAAGATGAGGTAAGAAATGAGGTCCTGTTTTATTCTCCATCTCCACCATCTCCTCTCACCACTCTGTTTAATTTTAAAATTAAAGGCTCGATCTGAGGCACTTTAGTGATTTTTCACTTCTTAAGAAAATACTTCATTGATCAGGGAAGCTGCTTTGCAGTGTACACAGAGCAGGGCTGCTTCTGCCTGGGCTTTGATGGGATGTGCAGCCTGAAAAAACATCACTATTGATGCCTCAGTCCTGTGTTTATCTCAGGAGAACCTGATCCGTTTAGGAGGCTCTTGAATCCCTCTGGAATGAGGATGGGTGGGTGTTGTGCTTGCCAAGGAGCCTGTGCTGGTAGGACCACGTTGCTTCATTATTTTCCTCTTTGAAGAGAGTTGGGGTGGTTTTTTATCCCATTCTTCACCCTTTTCAGCCATAGGTGCAGGTATAGGAAGATAGGGGGTGGTTTTTAGAGGAAAACTTCAAAATGTAAAGTGTGTCATCCCCAGTCTAATAGTAAAAAGAAAGAAGTTGCTGTGTGTCCTTGGGTGGTGTGAGACATTGATGTTTCTCCATGGGAACAGCCAGGAACCCCTGGGGAAGAGCTGCTGTGACATTGGGGAGCCCTGAGGATCCTGGAGGGGCTCTGGGGCAATATGGGCTTTCATGGGGGCTGCTGGGGACCCTCCCCACATCACATCTCATCTCTGGGGAACAGCTTGGGCTGCCAGAGTGCTCCAGAAGGGCACAGCACTGCTCACGAGGGAGCTGGAACTCCTGGCATGGTGGGCACCAACCACCACCTTTGGCAAACCAGGGGAAACAGTGGCTGAGAACCCAGTTTTAATCAAATACTTCAGGTCGTGGGATACTGCTGTCTCACTGCTTGGCATGTGTTTATTTTGGCTAAGGGTAGGATTAGAGAAATCATTCCTCAGTATTACTCCAAAAACTATTTCTGCAGAGCTGGGATGTTTCCCACAAGGGCGATTTACGCTGAGTATTTGTACAGGTGTTGTCTTTTTAACTCTGGAAAACGCAGCACCTTAAACTTGCCCCAGGGGTGAAAGATCACCCAGCCTCCCCCTGCTAGTGAGGCTCCGGCAATCAGCAGCTATTCCTTACTGTTAAAGGCCCATTAGGAGGGGAGATAAGGCTCCTTTTTATTCATTTGTGGTGCGGCACAGAGGCCCCCACAGTCAATAAAGCGAGCGGAGCTGTTTGCGGTGAAGAATGCGGGGATGAAGGATGCTGCGGTGAAGAAT
>NC_031787.1:1068725-1080393 GCF_001522545.3 Parus major | reverse complement strand
TGAAGGATGTGGTGAAGGATGCTGCATTTGGCAGCGCTCGCAGTTGGGGCCAGTCCTTTGTCACCGCTGGCTCAGGGAACGTGGGCTCCTGCCCTCTCCCCCCGCTCCCCTCCCCCTTTATTTTATTTTTTTTTTTTTTTGTACCCATTTCGTGTAGAAAATTTGTATTTACTTTGGGAGTGTAATTTGTTCCTCATGGATAATGTGACCCTTAGCGGAGCTGGATCATGGGTTAGTTGAAGTGATATTTTCCGCTAATGGTAGTCGTACATCATTGCTGTCAGCTCGGGTTAGGAGGCAAGCACATTACAGCTCCATTTTACCTCTGCAGGCATCTGGGATTATTTGCCATAACTGAGTATGACATGACCACACTACAGAGTGCATTAAAATTTTACTAGCTGCTCGGGCAAGTTCCTTGGCTCCAGCCTGCCTGCAGGCAGCCGCAGTGATGGATACCCCCAGGTCCTGACTCCCTGCACCAAGGATGCTCAATGTCAATGGCCCAGGCAGGTTTTGCTCTCCCCAGGGCTGGGGCCCAGCTCCTGGCAGTGAGGAATGGCTGCAGAGCCAGGGCAGGTTGGCACTGATGCCCCTCCGAGGGTCCCCGGCGCTGTCACATCAGCGTCTTGAGACGCTGCTCAGGGCCTAAAAAGTGTCATTTGCAGGGGATAAAAATAAAACCATTGCATGAAAATTCAAACTGGTAGCAGAAAGCATGCAGGGCTGTGGAATGGGACGTGTTAAATGTGTAACAGGCACGGAGCATGATGCATAACCAATATGGAATATGCAAATGCAGCAAATGCTGATGTTACGAGTGTGTGCTCGTGTTCACTCAATTCTGTGCTCTGTGCATATGCACAGAGTCATATTTACACCTGTAGCAGGACCCACCTATGCCCAGCATTTTAATTTCTTGTTATTTTTATATAACCAATTACTGTACTTGTACAGGACCTTAGAGTGCCAGCCATAATTTATCTGCATGTATATTATTTTGCAGCATGTGTTTTCGTGTCTACACATGCCTGCTATGAAAATCATAGACGTTGCTTTCATTGAACATATCTGTTTATGTAGATGTACATTATTTGCAATGTGTCTGTTTATATATATTGACATTCCAAATTAGAGGTATAGCTATACAGAGAAATGTGTGCTGAGGAAACTTGGGGGAGAGGTTGAACATAGTAGTGGTTTTAAATGCGTCTTGAAAAAGCATAATATATACCCCATGATAATTTTATTGCAGCTTCCTGGTGGTTTTATAAATATCTACAACACACATCCATGCTGCCCACAAGCTCTCCTCCCCACAGCAGCACTAATAATCTGTAATAATTTCAGGCAAAAGGTGTACATCATTATAGAGCGTGTTTGTGTAAGGTAAACAGGGATTGTGTGTGTTTGAAATCCTCCAAGTCCGTCTCTATCCCCATTCTGTTGTTCTGTGAATTAGCAGATGGAGGGAGAATGGAAAAACTTCAGTTTTGTTTCTTTAGCTTTTTTGTTTTCTCTTTTAAAGTGTTTAATTGCATTTGTATTCACTGTGAGATGAGAAGAGGGGGTTGGGGTGAGCGGCTCATGGGCTTGTCAGGGGAAGATTGTCTGGGCTCAGAGTCCTGGAATGGTTGGTGTTGGAAGGGACCTTAGAGATCATCCCATTCCAGCTCCAGGGCATCCCTGAATTCCCAGCTTTCCCTGTTCAATCCTGCCATCCAAGGTGCCCTCCACTGGGGCTTGGAGCAGCCTGGGACAGTGGAAGGTGTCCCTGCCCATGGATGGGATGAGCTTTAAGGCCCCTTCCAGCCCAAACCTTTCTGTTTCTGTGATCCAGGGCTGAGTTTCAGGATGTGATACTGATTTGCTGGGTTTTTTTTTGGTATATAACACATTCCTGACAATAAATATTCCCACCCTAATTGTAACACTCGGAGCCAAACTTTATTATGCCCAAGAGTTTTACCTGTGCCTGGATTGTAGGATTTGATTCTCAGTAGGGGAGGAGAGAGGAAGAGATTAAAGATTAAAGCTGGTGATGTTCTCAGTGCTGTACAGAAACAGAAGAGACACTTTCAGACATCTCTGAGGATAACATGCAAATTCCTAAAGCCTTCCCAGCAGCTTAGATCACAGTAAGAAAGACATTCCAAATGATAGATAGTTTTCCTTGTTCACTTTATAGTGTTACATCTTCCTTTTCATATGCAGCAAAACTTTTATCAAAGTGGTTCCATGAAGGGTGTACGTGGGAATGCCAGGCAGGATTTCACTTTCAGCTGCCACTGGCACAGAGTGAATGAAATCACAGAGTGGTTTTCTGATCCTGCACGTAGCAAGTTGTGATTTCAGCTCAGGGAAGATGTGTGTCTGTGTCTGCACACAGAGCATGTGCCCACGTGCTCTCTCTGTCCTGAAAGATGAGGATTTTAAACTTAACTTAGAATGTTTGAACTGAGATCTCTTAGGAGGTTGAGAAGTTGTTGTTTTGTACAAGTGTCTGTACACCTTCCACACAAAAGAAAGATGAGATGTCCTGAGAGGAAATCAGTGTCCTGAGAGGAAATCAGTGTCCTGAGAGAAAATCAGTGTCCTGAGAGGAAATCAGTGTCCTGAGAGGAAATCAGTGTCCTGAGAGAAAATCAGTGTCCTGAGAGAAAATCAGTGTCCTGAGAGGAAATCAGTGTCCTGAGAGGAAATCAGTGTCCTGAGAGGAAATCAGTGTCCTGAGAGCTGCTGCCCCAATTCTTGTGCTCAGCACACCCCCATGGAGCTGCTGCTGGTCAGAGCTGAGCTTTGGAGGTGTGTTAATGGGATTGATGAGTGGGCAGGTGTGATCTGTGTGTGTGGAGACAGACACAAATTCAGTCTGTGCATCTTGGAGTTTGGCCATTTCTAGGTTATACAAAGTGTTCTTTAAGGTCTATATGTTATTCAAGCATAATATTCATATACACTCTATGCTCTCGAGTAACATCTGTTTTTCATAACAAATCAGGTTTTATAATCATGTATGAGGCATGCTCCCCATTCTGGAATGTCTGTTCTCACTTCTGCTTGAAAAGAAAAAGGCTTGGGATTGAGAACTGAGAAGGTGAGACATTTCTTTGGAGGTTTCTTTAGAGAGAGAAGAAAAAAAAAAATATATAGAACAAAGTTATGGCAGTTATTTCATGGCTTTAATAGTCTTGGAGGCCACAACACATGTAACTGTCTCAGGTTTCTCACAAACATATCCAAGGACAGGCTGAAAACAAGGAGACAGGAAATTAAATGCATGCACCGATGGATTGAGAAGGATTCCAGCAAGGACTGTGCTGCTTCTCTAAAATACTTCTCTCCATGTGGCTCAGGCAGGGTACTGTGGGCCTGGCAGGGCTATAACACAGCTACTGTGTCTCTTGGATCCCAGAAATTCCCCAAACACGGCAGAGGTGAGGAGAACAGCACGAGGTTTGAATTAGGGCTGGGCCTGCAGGTACCAGCAGAGCAAAATTCATTCTGGCCTTTCATCTTCTGTCACCCAGGGCAGGCTTGGCAAAACCTCTTCCTCCCTCCTTCCTCCTGGCACTGCCAGCCAAGGGAATCCCCTCTTCCAGATCTGCCTGCTCTGTCACCCCCCAGTGAGCCCCTGGTTCTTTGTTGGAAGGAGATGGTTGTGGGGGTAGAGGAGGCAGAGATGTTCTGAGAGTCAGGGAGCTTTTAGAAAAGCAGATGTGCAAGTGTGCCTGACCCTGGCTGGTGCTGATGGGGAACTCCAGGAATGTGCTGGAAGCATCTCAGAAGGATGAGAGGGGATGAGAGGATTCCTTTCCACACAGGAAAAGCTCAGAACAGGTTTGATGCCAGGCTGGCTGTCCCAGGCTCCCAGGCTGAGGGATGTGATTCCCTCAGTCATGATGTGGCACACTGGGAGCTGCTGGGGAGCTGGAACGTGGAAGAATTGGCTCAAGGTGAACCTGACGTGCTTTGCTTTGGAAATGAGGGGCAGCCTGTGTGCACTGACTCTTTCAAGCCTTCTGTGACCTCTTGTGAAAAGTCTGGATTCACTGGAAGGCATTAAAAAGATGCCTGGTTTGTAATTTTCTTTTAGTAGGAAACACCAAGAAGACCTTTGTGTCTTTAAAGATTGCCTGGGCTTTCTAATTCATGCTGATCTCTCTCCAGAAAATGCACTACTGAATTTCTGGGCTTTGCAGGCTGCCTCAACATCCCATTCCAGCTGACTCTGGACAGGCAGACAATATTAAACAAGGTTGTTCATTCATAACAAAAGCATCCTAATTGAGTTAGGTTATTACATTAACTGTAGCAATCAGATTGAACCAAATCACTGAGCGATAATGTCATTTTCCAGGGTATTATTTGTAGGAACCAGTTGTCCTGTAAGATGCAATAACTCACTTAATCCTGTGGAGTTTATGGTGACTTATGTATCATATCAAATTCCTTACTTTCAGGGAAAAAATGAGCACTTAATGCATGGCTCTGAATGTGCAAGTGATGAATTTATAGAGAAACATTTAGCAGGTCCTAGACAAAGTGAAGAATGAGTGCTAGTCTATAATAATCTCAGAGAAAGGCTTCTAGGAATGGGTAAGACATGAAACATTTTCATACTGTGAACTTCTGCCAGCACATGGGTGGTACAGTTTGTTTCAGGGGCTGATAGATGGCTGCTTTATTGGCTCTGAGCTGCCCACTGAGCATAAATTCCCTACCAGAGACTGGGGAGGAGGATAGAGGTGAATTTTGGATGGTACATGCCAAATGTTTACAAGTAACCTCTGCTAGGAAACTTGGTTAGAAATGGCAATTTCATGTGATGCCAGGACACTGCTGGGGATTCCTGTTCATGCACTTAGAGGGGTTTTTGGTGTTGGTTGGTTGGTTGTGCAAAATCATGATGAGGAGAGGAGAGGAGATGGGGAGAGGTGTCAGGCAGTCCAGAGGAGAGGGATAAGGAATGGGACAGTGCCAAAGGGACAGGTTGTGTGAAGGTCAGGATGTTCTCCAGAACATTCTAAAGACCAGCAGTGGACCCTGGTGCCAGAGATCTTCAGGATCCTCAATATTCTCTCTCTCATCACCTGTCAGCTTTACTCACTGAGCCTCCCCAGGGCTGCTGGGGGTTCCTGCCCAGGGGTCTGACTGGTCTGACTGGTGCCTTGTAGGATTCACCCCCTCAAAATCCACAGGGGGATCCCTGAATCTGCAATTCTTCACCCAGCCTGTGATTTCTGGGGGTCCTGGGGCAGGAAAACGAGAGGTCACCACTTGGCACTGTGCATTGCTGGGGGTTTGGCTGATGTGACAACTGGGGAATTATTATGTTTCTTTTCTGTGCCTGATTTATATGTACGGTTATAAAATACTTATTTGAATTAATGATTGTCTTTAGGTAATTTAATGCTTGTTTTTGTTAATGGGAAACCTGACTAAAGAGCTTTCAGTGAGCTGCTGTAGCAAATCATTACACACTCCCTGCTACTTGCTGTGGTAACATTAATCAGAATGGACTCACTGGCTACTAATGCAGATGCTGCATGTAATTCAGTGTAAATTTTATTGTAATTTACCAATAATTAGTGGCCACTTATTCTAAAGTGCTAATGACACAAAAAATACCATTGAGGATAGGGGTCACCCTGCTTTCCAGGCTCTGGGGAAAACAGAGTGGTTTGAATTGGAAGGGACCATAAAGACCCTCTAGCTCCAGCTGCTGCTCTGGGGACACATTTCTTTAGGGGTTTCCCTAAACACAGGTGCTGTAGGGACTGGTTCCTTCCTGGATTTGGGATTTAGGGGCAATGGCTGTGTGCCATTCTCTGGAAAAGCAGGAAAGGGGGCCAAGCTGAGCACTGGTCTGTGTTTTTCCAGTAGGAATAAAGCTGAAAATGCTCTTTACTCTGCCCTTTTTCACACAGGAATAGCACACTTTTCTGGAAGTTCATTCTTATTCATAAGACTGTTTTCTCTACATAAATTCACTAAGGTTTAGTCAAAACTTCCCATAACCAGATTGCTCAATATATAATCTGTTTACCACAATACCTGCCATACCAGCTAAATACATTAAAGAATAATGCATAGAATACATAGAATAATACATAGAAATACACATAGAAAATGAGCAGGAACCAAGTCACACTTAAGTGGTGTGTTGAGGATGTTTTGTGAGAAAACAGCAGCTCCTAGAACCAAAGCACCCCCTGTTTAACATCCACTTCAAAATGAAGCTTTTCTGCTAAAAACATGAAGCTGTGGGCTGCAGAGAATAACGAGCTGGAGCTGGAAGTGGACAAGAGTAAACGCTTGGATTCACATTGAAATGATTTCTCCTGCCTGGTATAATTTAACCTGCCCACACTGCTAAACTTCTGTATTACACAGTCCTGTCAGGCTGTCAGGAGGAATGATAAGCCTCCTGGAAGCCTCAGCCTGTTACACAGGGAGAACATTCCAGCCAGCATTTCCTTCTACGTTTTTAAGACTTTTAGCTCAGTCTCTCAAGTATAAAGAATACCCCACTTCATGACCCCAGCCTCTTGTTAGTTGATAGATGAAATCTTTTCTTAAGCTGAGTCCCTTGTCTATTATGTTTGCAGAATTCAAGGTTTCTCTTTAAGCTTCCTGGCTTACTGCCAGAAGTCCATGGCTTTGTTACCCAAAGAAATTGCCTTTTTATTAACAGGAAGAGGATCTGTGCAATGGCAAAGGTGCCAATCTGCTTCCAGGTGAGGGAGAACAATTCTAAAAGTGTGATCTCATACTTTTGCCACTGCCAGTAACTACAAAAAGAATGGCAAAGAACTGTTGTAGTGGTTGGGCCTTTTTTGTTTGTTTTTTTAAATTTGAAAAGCTGGGATACCACATAAAAGCAAAATACAAGCTGTAGTAATTTCTGTGTTTTCCACGTTCTTTTCATCTCAAATTTCTCATCACTGTAAAGTGGAGTCTGCACACCCAGGGAAAATGGACATAAAGTCACCTGGGCTTTGGCTTCAGCCTCATCTCCAGACCTTGAGCAGTAAAACAAAAACCTCATTTCACATGTTTCAGTTGTGTTCTGAGCAGGGAGGGCTGTGCAGGTGGGTGCTGAGGAAGGAATATTGCCTGTGCCCTCCAGGCTGGAATCTGCTGGTCAGGATTGTGGATCAGCACTGATTTCTCTGTGTCACACCAGGGACTTTTACCTCTGCCATCCAAGTGGAGGAAATCAATCAAATGAGGCTTCCTAGGGATTCTCATTTAAGAACTTCAGGGCTGTTTCATGTAACTGCTTACTCAGGGCTCAGCAGCAGAGAAAGATTCCAGGCCACAGGTAATTAGGCAAGTGATTCCACTTACCTGAAATATCAGGACTAGTTCGGAAGACATTCCTCTAGCAGAGGCATTCATGCTTGTCTGTAGATGTTGTTAAAGCCTTTTTTTTTCTCTTTTAGATAATGACCAGCTACTGCACTTTTCTGGATTTCAGTAAAGTTGGCAAATAATTGAGAGGGGTGGAAATAATTAATTTGAGTACCAATTGAGAACTAGGTATAGTGACAGATACTTTATTTCACCTTTTTTTTTTTCAGGAATCACTGTGTAATAAAACCCCTAAGCAAATTTTCACAAGCACAGAAACACAAATTCACCTTTGTAAGAGGCTTAGAGGCAGAAGGCCCCAGCAAAATGCTGAGCAATAAACCACCATAGGGTTATTTAACTGATTGCTGCCTACAGGACTTGGATAAATTTCTAAGGACATGAAGAACAATGAAACAGTGAAGCAGGAAAAAGGGAATTGAAGATAAAGCACATTTTGAAGAGCTCTTTAATTAGTTACTTTAATTAGTTACAGATTCCCACCACCATAAAAGCATAATGAAAGATTCTCATGGAAGATGCTCTTCCCCCAGTGTGGAGTGTCTTGCTTTAAAATCCACAGTAAGTGCCCTCACATCCCCTTCTTTCTTTTGCTAATATTGACCTTGTAAGGGGCTAGACTTGCAGTTGTTATAAATCAGCCCAACACTGATTGCTACTGAGCTTTCTTGATTTGCATCAGCTAAGGCTCTAGCCTGAGTGCATCCTCTGAGCATGAAATGAAGACAGAAGTCAGTGCTAAATGAAGTTGACCCTTTCCTTTAATTTGCAGTCAGTGGAGGAGCTCCTGAAATTTGAATTGCCAGGGCTGTGTCATTTGTGTCCCTTGGACAGTCACAGTTCAGGTCACACTGCCAGACTGCCTGGCTAAGACCTGATTGAAAACCTGGCCATGTTTCTTCTTGCCCCATTTTTATATCTGGGATAAAAAAATGATCTCAGTGCCCTTGCTCAGGTGTCAGGACAGTTAACAGGGCTGTGATGGGCAGGGAAGTAAAACCTGCAATCCATCTCATGAGCTGCACTTCTCCCTGGCACAGCAAATCTCTCCTGGTCTTGCTCCTAACAAATCCAGCATCTTACCTCTTTTTGCACATTCTACCATGAATCACTTGTAGTTTAAAAGTCTAAAGGAAGGTGATGGGAGTGTAACCACTCTGGTCTGCCATGAGAAGGGTTATGCTATGGCAAATCCATCTGCAGGGGGGGTTCTGTGTCTCTTTTAATATTCAGTAGCCAGCCAGATCTCATCTGATGTCCTCTCAGAAACCTGGGATCCTCTGTGGGTTTGTTACCTTATGTTAAACATTTCCCAGGAGTGTTGAAGTGCTTAATGCTGGGATATCTTTGTGGCTTTTCAGCTCAGAGTTCTGATTGTGAAGAAGTGGAGGGAAGAAATGATTGGGAGGATTTGTCACCTGGTTTCGTTTGAACAATTGCTTTTCCCCCTTGGTCAGATGTGGGACAGAACAGGAATCACCTAAATGTAGATAGATTGCAGTGACACAGGACAGTTCTTTATTGGTTTCCATTACCTGTGCTGCTCATTTCCCCAGAGGAAAGGGCAGCTAATTCTGTATATTTTTTAACATAAACCAAAGGGAAGGATAAGCCAGTGCATATGAAACGATGGCTCTTTATTCTCCATATGCACTGAATTGAATTGCAATTTCCTCCTTTCATTTTCCCTCGGTTCTCTGTCTGTCAGAGCAGCCAGGTGTGTTTGTAGTCCTTGAGCAGCAGATGATGACTGGAGGCCCACAGGTAATGAGTGGCCACACGTGGTGCAGTGGCAGGGTTTTCAGGCACAGCTCTGCTAATGAATTGATGGTGCTACAAAAACGGGGGCAGCCAGGCCCCCTCTGGGCAGGGGAACGTTTGCACGCTCCCATTTGAGCTTTTTGCAAACCCTTTCTGTCTCTGTTGTAGGTATTTCACACCTTTATTTAGATATTTCTTTTAGCACTCTCATTGTGTCTGTGTATAAATTCAAGGTCTGTGTACGTGAGGAGCTCACAGTCGGTGCTTTCCCTTTGCAGAGACCAAAACTGCACTAGTGCACATCATTACCATCATTTATCAATAAAAACAGCATTTGGGGAAGGTTGGGAGAGGTGCAAGAAAGAATATGAGGTCCCAGTGAAGGAGGAGGCCGGTTGAGGTGGTCTGGGCAAAATCTGTGTCCTGTTTTCTCTCTCCTCTCCCACCCCCAACAGGTTTTCTAGTTGTTTCTTTGAATAAAAAATTAATAATGGCAAAAGCTTGTAGCTGGTCCCTGGGGTAGAATAGTGGCTAAGGATGTAAAAGAATGATTTGAACAAACAGTCTCAGGAGGATAAATGAAGTGCTAGGAGTTCTGTAAGTAAAGGGGAAAAAATATGTAACTGAAAATATTTGCCTAGTTAAGCAACTTCTATAATAAAACTTTAGCCACAGCATTAGCAGCTTGGAATGGATTTTTAAACCCAGCCAATCTAGGAGACTATATTTAATTTTCATGATAGACATACAATGTTGAGGTGTCCAAATCACATGAATTCTGAAGGATGAGGTTTTTCAGATGGCATTTGGATGCCTGGAGATATAAATAAGTTTCCTATGGGATTTTTAGAAGGGCATAAGCAAATCAGGCAGCCCAGCTAGTTTTGATTTTAATGGAGTTGCATACCCAACATGCTTCTTGTGCCTCCTCCTTCCTGCAGGGATTTACCTCCTCTGGCACAAGGCAGTTTAAAGTGATATTTGGAAGTGACTTTGCTTATAGAAAATGCACCCCTGAGTTGCTCAGAGCTGTGCTGGCAGCCTGGGAACCCAAGGCACACGTCCAGTCCTGTGCCATGGCTCGTGTGGCTGCTCCCAGCTCCTTGTGCCAGCCCTTCCCATTCCAGGCTCTGGAACACAATCCCTGCAGCTCAACCAGCCTGGGCTGCCTCACATTGAACAGACATTAAATAGGGAACACTGGGGTTTTCCCAGGCATCAGCTGTCTGTAATGCATTGCTGCAGAGAACTCCTGGTTTAACTACAAAACCTGGGAATGGGAGGTTGGCGTGGCTCACGCTGCTCCTGTTCTGTCTCCTGATGGATCCTGTCCCAGTGCCCTTCCTCTCCTGTCCTGGGGACCTTTCCAAGGATTTCTGCTGAGCTGCAGTGATCCCCAGCCCTGCTCCCAGCCCTGCTCCCAGCCCTGCTCCCTGACAATCCTTGGTGACAACACGGGTTCCTCTTCCAGCCCTGCAGCATCCTGCCAGTGCATCTGGGCTGGGCACCCCACCCTCCATTCCTTTTGTTCCTCTCTTTGTTAAGTAATTAATCTCATTCTGCTGAGATAATTTTTTTCTATTAAAAGGGGAAAAAAACCCTTCAGTCAAAACAACATTTGGGGGAGAGGAGGAGGAGGAGGGAGGGGGAGAGGAGTCCTCCTCACAGTTTGTTAATTGGTTCTTTCACCTGACAGTAGTTTGTGTCAATTAACTTGATACTCAGTGAAAGTGAAATTAATCCACCTGGGTCAAAAGCAGCTATTAATTTTTAATCAAAACAAAATGCTCACTCGACAGATTTGTAGCTCCACTTAGAATAAACAAGATACGCATGAGGTGGAATGTGCCACAGGCTCTGCTCTCTGAGGGGCTCCTGGGGATAATTCCTTTCTCTCCTGCAAAGGGCAGAGGTGAGGCAGCTCTGCTGCTAATGACAGTTGTCTTCCAAAGGGGCTGTTCCCCTGCTGGATGTGCAGCTTTTCCCCAGGGTGTTTGGAAAGCCCTTCCCACGGTGGGGCTGAGGCTGTGAGCTGCAGGATGTGCTTCTCCCCTGCCCTGCTGGGGTCAGGCCACCCTTCCCTGGCACTGCCTGGGTTCATCCAGACACAGCCCCATCCCTGCTGTGACCCCTGGGGCACCCCCTGGCACCTGCAGCCCCCCAGGAGCCTCTGTTGGCAGCAGAAGTGACTCTCTCATGGACAGGGGCTTCCTCCATGGAGGGCAGCTGGGAACACAAAGCTGTCCCAGGGCTTCTTTCTTCTGTCCTGTGCACTAAAACAATGAGGGCAAAAATCTCATGGGAATTGTTCTGCAGAAACCCCCAGTGCTGCAGGTGGCTGGGCAGATTTATCCAAAACAGGCAGAAGCAAAATCTTTGGAGCTTCCTTTTGGGAATGAGATGCATTGGGGTTAAATAATGTCAATAATAACCTGTGCCAGACCTAGGCCTCAGTTCACAGAATCCTCAAATGTCCTGGGTGGGAAGGGACCCCCAGGGATCATCAATCCAGGCCCTGGTCCTGCACAGA
>NC_031787.1:1057573-1068360 GCF_001522545.3 Parus major | reverse complement strand
CCCTGGGTCTGTCCCTGTCCCACAGAGCAGAGACAGGAGCTGTTCCTTGGCAGGAGCTGCAGTCTCTGATGGGGTGGGAGTCAGTCTCCTCCAGTTCAGCTGATGGGCTGAAGGAAGTTGAGGTGAATTATGCTAGAGGTATGTACAGAAAAGCCAACTTCCAGATCTCCTAAGGTGGTTTAAAATTCCTCTTTTCTTCTTTCTGTCTCTCTTTTGGTCTCTTCCTCTTGAAAGCTTCGATCTCTGTTAGGCTCAAAGGGAATAAAATAGGAATCCCTCCACTTTGCTCTGCACTGAGCAGGTAGCAGCAGCTCTCGTAGGGCACTGAAGAACAGATTGTTTGTGTCACACAAAAGGTGATGGAGTGAGAGCAGCCTGAGGGGCAGAGATCCAGCAGGGCTGGGTTCCTGATCCATGTGTGGCACAGGAACAGCAGAGAGGAAGCAGTCTCTGATTTGTTCCTGTGGTGCAAAAGCCAGAGATACTTAAAAAAAAATATTTGCCGTGTGATTTTGTGGAGGGAATGATCTGTCACGAGCCCTGTTGGGCCTGACTCTCCAAGTGCTGGAGATGCCCACATGTACCCAGTGCAGCTGCAGCTGGCCAGGAGAGTCCAGAGGGACCACGGGGGGACAACGCCATCACCTGCCACGAGCATTTGGAGGAGCAGATTATGGTTCTGCAGGCAGCACAGCACACCCCAGCTCCTCTGGAGATGGCAGATTAATAATGAACTGGGAATGAAATGTTCTTCAGAGGCTCCAGGAGGAAATTCCCATGGGAACTCTGCTCCTCTGTGGCAGAGCTGTGTGGGGTTTTCTCTGCCCTGAAGCCCCAGCTGTGGTGCTGGGCAGGGGAAGCAGCTCCCTGGGGGCTGACCCTGCCCAGGGCAGCTGGCAGTGCTTTCCATCCCTGCAGTGACGAGCACTGGGAGACCTGAAATGAGGAGGTGTCAGTCCTCCCTCAGACACAGACACCTGCACTCACAGCTCTTCTCACTTTCTCATTACTTTGTAGACAATAAAAGCAAAATATTACCTGTTGGTTGTCAAGGTATCAAGCCTTAGAGGGGATTTTTTTCCCCCTCTTTTTTTTTTTATTTCTTTTTTTTCCCTTTCCCCAAGTAGTATCATGTCTTGGGATTTTTAGACACTAATTGGATTTTTTTCTTATTTTTTTTTTTTTTTTTTACTGATGTGAGTATTCTTTTGTGAGGTGAACCTGTCTGCACAGCAGAGTGCTGGGGGCAATTTATACCTGTGCAACTTATTACCTGCTCCTGTGCTGGTTTGGCCAAATGGATCAGAACAGTCCCTCCATCTGCAGTAATTCATTAATCAATAGTACCTCACACTCCTCGTGCAGGGGAGCCTGATCTCATGTGTCACACTGCTCTTTCAGGTGCTCCTCTTTCCAATATTGTAATTAAAGGAAATCTGACCTATGTGCTGGAGTTAATAGATATTTTTATTACACATGCTCAAAGACATAAAATGGTTGCTCGTTCTTCCTTCTCTTCCAGCTCTGTCTGGTCCACTCAGCTGCCAGGATTGCCTGGAGAATGTGTAACCTGGATTATTGTTAGGATTTGAACAGAGAAGAATATATTCTCCAGTGACAGGGAAAGGCAAGTGAGTGACAAAGCAGTGACAGCCTCCCCCAGTGTCACATATGCAGAGGATATTAATAGGCAGCAGCAAGACAAGGACGTGGTTCAGAGCACAGAGGGGCTGTGTCTGTCAGGCATTAGCAGCAGTAGAACCAATAATACCAACTTTGTACAGGCAGACAGATTAGCTGGAATCTGCCCCTGCCCTTGATCTTCTGGTGGAAGCTGCCCCAAAACCTTTAGTGAGCATAAAGCACCTGGCACTCATTAACTGCTCATCCCACAGAGGGGATCAGCAGCCCAAAGGGAGCAGCAGGCTGGAACATCCCTTGTGTGCTTCATCAGAGGATGCTGCTGATCCTGCTGGGATGTAGGCACTGCTTCCTGGAGCATCCCTGCTCCTCCAGGAGAGCCCAGCTGCTCTCTGTGTGTGGCACAGAGGGGAGCAACCCCTGCCTTGTGCTGCTGGCCTTTAGCCATTCCTTCTTCTCATCTTTTTGTATTTTATTTTATTTTTTTTTGTATTTTTAATCATTTCTGTAACAAAGTGTTGGTAGACAGTGTGATGCTCTGACAAGTGGAAGCTTACATTAGTGATTATTTATTTGTATCTCTTGTAAACAGATAATCCTTCTTTTCCCTTTCAAGTTAATGTCATTTAGTTGCAGGGAGATTAGGGAGTTTATCTGAACTTGGGGAGGAAGTTTGGTGTTCTGAGGCTTAAACCTTCATATTCAGAAATGTCACTTCCTCCTCTGCTCCAGCTTACAACAACCACATCAGGTGCTCAGACCCATAAATGCATCCACACAAGAAGCCTGTCCCCAAGTCTAATAATATCTGTAATGGCTTGGATGCAGGCTCTAGCTGGGGATTAATGACTAACTGCCTTTAATGGGCCTCAGATCATCAACTGCCTCTCTGGTGGTCATTAATCCCCAGGAAACAGCCTGTGCTGAAACCACCATTGCTTAATTAGAGCATGGCTGGCCAGCACAGCACAGGCTTTGGGGGAATAAAGGGAATAAAATGGCTTTATGAACCTGTTGAGTGTCAGATGGACCTTCTGCCCCTCTCCATGTGCCCAGAGACTGCATCCCCAGGGACAGGCTGGAAGGTGACTGCCTCACCTCTGCCTCTTCATCCTCTTGGGCTCTTCCAGGACAGCCCTTCCTTCATTTCAAATCAGAAAATCCTACATTCCTTTGGAACTGCTGGGAAGGTCGAAATGGCAGTGAAGTGTATTTTTTCAGAGATGGTGAAAGTGTGTTTTTAATGGAAAATACCAGGTTTAAGTCACCTCATTCAGTGTGGTGCAATAGCGTGGGTTCTCCCCTTCTTCCACATTTTCTGTTTATTCGTTGCATTTTTCTTGCTAGTCTGGAGCCATAAGGGAAATAACATCCAAACTGGGATGTGTGATCCTCCCTTACCTTGAGATATGCAAAAACTCCTTTACTTTTCAGAAGTCTTTGAGCACAGTTTGTTCAAGCCCCAGTTTGAAGAACATACCTTTTCAGTGGCAATATTAATTATTCATTATGTCCCCAAACAGCATAACCCTACCTGTACCTGCTCCAAATGTGATCCAAAGCCCAGTGAAATCTTTCTTTTCAGTGGGTTTGGATCAGGCCCTGGAAGCATCTGGATATCATGAATGAAGCTGCACTCTCTGCTGGGTCTAAGCCTTGTGCTGTCCATGGGGTTTTTCTGTAATTAAGTTTATTTTTCCCAACCTCAGGCTGATCCCTTGTTTTGATGGCCTGTGCTCCTCTGCTGCCCATTATCCATGAGCAGTGTTTGAAGCCAGAACAGAGGGGGAGAGGCGCTTTTCCCACAGCCTCATGTGAAACTGTGAACATTTAGACATCTTTAGAATACACTACACATACATTCCACTTTTATAATGCCAGTAGAACACTTCCAAAAGTTTTATGAATTCCAGGATGTAAGCAGAGTCCTCGTTAGGCTGTTTTGGGTAAGCCCTAATGGCCTGGAGCTGCTCATCACTCCCTGGGCTGTTTATGAGCAGTAGCTGTGAGCAGGTCATTGAGAATGGAGCTCCAGCAGTCTCTGCACAGCTCTGGCTGCCCACTCCAGCCTAGTTCAAATTTCAGGAGCAGCAAATGGGGAGATCATGAGTATGAGGTGATATTTTCACCAGAATTTCCAGACTCACTGGGTCCTGCATCACCCAATAGTCTCCAAATGCTTTCCATAAGAGCACTGCCAGGACAGCTAAAAGTGGAACCTGTGCCACAAATCCATGGCAGGAGGTGATGGAAAGTGATCACAGCACAGTCTGAAGCTGCTTCCCATGCTGCCATCCACAATCCCTGGGGCACTGCCAGGAACTGGAGCTGCACTGGAGAGCCACACTTCCAGTGCTCTTGTGAAGCACACAGATACTTGGAGCTTTATTTAAAGATTTATTTAAAGATTTGTGGGCTCCATGGTAAAAGAAACGTGTAGAGGTGGAGTGCAAGGCTGACCATTTGCTGTGTGAAACACAAGATCACCAGAGGTCACTTGCTTTATTTCATGCATCCCACCATTTCCTGCAGGTTTTGTGTGGTTTTGATTGGGGTGGTGGTGTGCAGCACCCCATGGCAGTGAAATGAGTAGGCATATTTAGAAATCTCTAAGTTACTTCTCAGGAAATATGAAGCATTTTATCAAGATCCTTAAAACCAAGCTTCATCTGTAGAAAATTGCCTCACGCTGTGACTTTTTCACTGAGAATTTGAGTCCATTACCTACCTATTAAGCAGTTAGGAGATCTGATTTTAATGTCTGTAATGGAGCTTTTAATTTTAATGGAAAGGAGCAGTAGCAGATGCTGCAGTGCAGAGTTCCACATGTTCCCTGCTCTTGTGGAGCTGCCCCAGTCACAGGATTCAAACCCAAGTGTGGAGCTTTTGTCTTCCAAGGGCAGGAGTGGGGTGTGGTTGAAGCTCTTTCAGTGCTGAGAGCCCAAAGGGAATCTAAACACCATTTAAATATTGTTTTCAGCAGAGTTCCCAGGCTGAATCTGTGTTTAAGCAGAGTCCAGGGGCTGTGCTGCTCCTGTGGCACTCAGGAGAAATCCCCCAAATGGAAATAGGCCATAAATGGCTTGTTGATGTTTTTATCCTTTCTGTCTCCTGTCCTTTGGAACATTCACCTTTCTTTCATGTTTTATCATCCATGTCTTCATTAGAGATAAGAGGAAGAAAATCCAGAATATTTTGCTCTGAGATAATCAGGTCTTGGAGCATTTTGTCTTCCCCCTTTGAACTGTGGGTGTTACCTAGAGGATCTCAGTCCTCTTCTCCCAGACACTTTCTCAGTAAATACTGAAGCTGTGGGAGACTCTGCCTGCCTGGCAGTGTTTTCCTCCAGCTGAGAAAGGCAAATCCTTCAGCAGTTTGATCATTTCTGTGGAGCTCCTGGAGAGTCTGCTTGGTCCCAGGTGTCTGAGGTGAGCTGCAGGTGTGAGACACAAACTTCATCAGTGCCTCAAGAATGGCATCAACCTATTACAAGAATAATAAGAAAAGCTGAAATGAAACAAAAAAAAATTCTAAAGCTATTCTTATTAAGTAAAAGGATATTATGCATTAACTATTGAAAATAAAGAATGTTTCCTTTTTGAATTCTAGATGTTTGGGGCATGGTGATCTTTTTGTTCAGGTTGAGAGGCAGTGGATGTGGTGAGGGTACTTATCCAGAGCTGGGGTCCACAGCTGATAGCACTGGATAAAGAATAAATAGGAGAAGGAATATGGCATTTAGGACCTAAGCAGCTGCTGTGCTCTGGCAGATCTTTCAGCCCTCTTAGGATGCCATTTGGCTTAGATGCACATTTGAAATTTCTTGTAACATTCAAGACTTACAGACTTTTGTCCTTAAAACAAACAGATATTCAAGTCTAAGTGGGAAAAGAGTGGTTTTATTTGCTTGGGATTTTCCTTTTAAATAACTCTTTATCATTCCTAGATGTCCTATGGCTTTGGCATAGTGCAGTAAAGGGAGGAATTGACACCAAGGCCCCTCACCTTTCCTCCCCCAGAAAACCCCCACCCCTTTATCCAGCAGCCCAAAAAGAAACAACTGTGCCTTAAGGAATGAGGTGCTAGCAGCAAACTGCAATAACTCTTCCCTAATTCAGTCCACTTCCCCAGCCACTGCCAGTTACTCATACAAAAAGCAATTTTAAGTGTATTCTTCAAGGTTAAATTCCCCCAAAGCCCATGGACTGCTGCCAGGGGCTGTGAACCCTTCATGCAGGTCACCCGCTATCTGAATCTTCCGTTGCAAATCACTGCTCTCCCCATTACTC
Organism: Parus major; assembly: GCF_001522545.3. Classification (NCBI taxonomy): domain Eukaryota; kingdom Metazoa; phylum Chordata; class Aves; order Passeriformes; family Paridae; genus Parus; species Parus major. The sequence goes on along the minus strand of NC_031787.1, from coordinate 1,062,430 downwards.
CTTTGGCATGTACCTGATTTGGTTGACATTTCCATAATTAATTTATAACAGCAATAACCCTGAGATAAGCCTATTTATAGATTTGTGCAAGCTGTATAAGACTATAGATAAAATCTTGCTTCATTAACATATTTAAAGTACTTGGGAGACTCTGGGCTGATAGTGTAGTTGGTGTGATTATCAAATTATACGACAGAAAGCTCAAGTGTTTAATGTGCATTCAGTGCCTATAAGCTGCTTTCCACTTGAGATCACAAGGGTAATTCAGGGGACACAAACGCTGTCCTGGGCTGTTGACCCAAGGAGTTCTGTGTACTGCCAGGCACTGTGCAGCTGGGAAAGGCAATTTCTCTTTTTCAGATGTTTTCTTTCAGGAAATTTATGAATTCTTTGCATCCAATTCTCTGCAGTTATATTTCTCCTTCTGTCATTGACATCAGTGCAAAGTCAAGGGTAAAATAATGCCAAATCAGGAATATACTCATTCAGCTCTCCCAGGTGTAAAAGTTATTTTATGGTTTGCATGCAAGAAAGAATTTGATTGTATGCATTTTTTCTCTAAATCATCTCCTATATATATATATATATTCTGTTGTGGTTTTTTTGGTAACACATAAAAGGATTGTTTTTCCAAAAGTCAGAGACATTCTGCAGGTGAAAGAATGGTTTGTCTCTGTCTGTGCTGTGCAGGGGGAGCTTCCCAGAGAAGCCAGGTAGGCTGAGTGAGACAGAGGAAATCCAGGCTGTGGCAGCAGCATGGAAATGATGCTCAGTTTGTGAGTTAGAATAAAGCACAGAGAGGACAAAACAAGTGAGGTGAATGGGGGATTTTTAAAAACATGACAGAGCCTGTGTGATGGCTCAACACTGACACACTCCCTGATGGGCTCCTCCTGGCAGAGACATTCCTTGAGCTATTTTGCCACAAGTGTTTGAGGAAGATCTGGGTTCCCCAGAGGCTGTGCTGCAGTGGAGATCAGAGCTCTGTGTGTCCTGCTGAGCCTCTGGAGCACACCCCAGTGCTGCTGCTGCTGCCAGATGTGCTCTGATGGAGATCCTCCTCTGTCCAGCTGCACAGGTAATTGCCAACCTGCAGCTGGCTGTGCCGCAGACTTGTGCTTGTTACAGACCTTAAGATATTTAATTTGTAAACACTTAATAAAGCATAGCCTACAGTAGCTTGGCTGGTCTTATCTGTCAACCAAATCAAAATCAATATGTCCCCAGGGTATAAGCTATGATTGTCTGGGCTGTGGAGTCTAATAGGATTAAGTGTTTGGGACCTTCTCTAACATTACAGTCCACAATCCTAGTTAGAGAAAGTTAAAGACCAGCTTGCCACTGTAGCAGGCATGATTGCTTAGGGGTCTGAAAAATCATTAAAGCTTGTCCTCTTAAACGTTGATTGTTCCCTAGTGATTTATTGACAAAACACAAAAAGTGCTCTATACTGCACTCTAATTATATGTATGAGGCTAGGAAATCTCATGGGAAATTAAATAAAATTTACAGCTTGATGGTTTTATGCTCTTGGGAGACATACCTTCTTAATAAGATCTTATAGCTGGGAATATTTATGAGGTTAAAATCTGTGGGCTTGAGCAAAGACCCAACCTTGGCAAAGGGAGGGGCCTTTGTGTTTTTCTTTCAGTAAATAATTTCGGGGAAAAGCAAGGTAGGCAAGAATTATAAAAAAGGGATATAGTGGGAATTACTGAGTCATTGTATTCAATACCTTTCAACAGGGGGAATTTCAGAGGTGGGGAAGGAGCCAGGGCAGCTCCTGCCCTTTGTGACATTCTGGAGTTGATGTTTGTTACCTGTGCCATTCCTGTCACAGCCAGGTGAGCAGGAGCTGTGAAGGAAAGGGACAGTCTGAGGCTTTAAGGTGTGAAAACAATTGTTACAGACATGTACATGTGTACTGCTATGTGTGGTTTTCTCCTGTGAGCAAAATCATTCCTGGTCATGGAATCAGAGAATATCCAGAGCTGGAAGGAGGTCGCTGCACAGGGGTCAGACCTGCAGATCTGCAGTCTGAGCAGTGAAACTGGGGAGCCCAAAGTCCCTGGAGAAGTGTAATAATATCATCTTTGTACTTGGGAATGGTGAAATAGTTCCTGGTTGTTATCAGATCACATCTGTGATCAGACATTTTAAACTGGCAGTTTGAGTGAGGGCTGGTGGGAGCAGGACGTTGATAGGTGTAATAATAATGTCACCAAACTCCCTGAGATGTGGAGGCTAAATCTGTACAGAATCAGCTGTATAAATAAAAGAAACATGTCCTTTTCTCGTGAGCCAGAGCAATTATGGGAGAACACAAATAGAATCAAAGGTGGTAACAAAATTGGCCAGAAATCCCTGGTGAAGTTCTGAATGTTTTATTAAGTGGGACCCTTTGGAAGCTGGCCTAGGAGTAAAAAGAACGCTTTCCTAACAACTCTTCAAATGTAAAGGATAATTAATATACAGGACAATTCTCTCTAGGCCCTGAAGCAGTTTTTGATTAAGGCACTTAACTGGGACTTTGGAGAATTAGGTGCACCACTTGATTTTGATGCAGAACAGCTTTGTGATACTGGGCAAAGAATGGCATCTCTCCATGCCAGAGTTTCCATGTGTAGATAGGATTGTGATCCTCCCTTTATCTCCCTTTCCTGCTCATCCTGTATTCTCTTTGAGGCAAGGACAACGTGCCAGGCTCCAGCACGTGGCCCCCAGCAGGGATTGACTCTGTTGTTGTTGTCACAGCCACAACAAGGGGCTCGTCCTTTATCTCTCTAACTTCTGATAACTCTCACCAACTTTTCCCTGCTGTCATCCCCCTCCTGGTCCACAATGAAAACAGAAACAGCTTAATTAGAATATGCTTGACAGGAGTCCATGAAGAAAAGATGCAAACTCTCCTGGCTGCACAACTCGATTGTGATTATTATGTTGCTAATTTTAAAAAAAAATAATCTTTCTTGGTGCCCTTTTAAAAAGGTGTGGGAAGGGGAGAGGGCAGAGGAAGGGTGTCACCTCCTCCTCTGTCTGAGAGATAATCTGCACTAATAATCCATGCCCTGGACTCCAGCTTCTCACCTCCCTTACCTGGAGCAAATCAAAGGTAGCTCCATTAAAATGTATGAAAGTACTTGGATGCAAAATGCCTTGATGTTAAATGTAAGGAGAATAAACCTCTGTATATTAGCTACTCCTTCCCCCAAATCCTTCTAAATTCAGCAGCCATGTGAATCAGATTTGTGTTCCTGTAAGGCTGCCTTTTCATGTGATAGCTCCAATCATTTATGGAGCAGACTTGCCTAATTTTGTATCCCCCCGCCCCACTCTCCTGCTCCCCCCTTGCACACACCTTATCCTCACCCTCCTGCTCACAATGAAATGTCTGATCAGTTCAGAGAGAGCTTAGAAAGCCTCTGCCTGGGATGAAGGAGAAATTTATTAGTGAAAGACAAGACTCCCTGATAATCAGGGAGTATTGAAATCCCTGATTTAATTTGAATATGGTACGGAGCATGTCTCTTCCTGCCTTCATTACTGCCAAGTCTGTGCCTGATAATGTGTCTTTTTACTTAAGGATATTATGCTGAGGAAAAAATGCTTGATGGGCCACTCTAGCTGAGGTGAAAAGGTTTTGGTATGTTTTAATAAAGATAGATATCACTAAGAATGTTTGAAATATGTGGAAGTAAGATTTGTTACGAGTTACAAATCAAAGCCTAAAAATGTCACTTATCTCCTAATGATACTTCTACACAGATTATTAATTTCATTTTAGGAGACCAATGAATGTTACATTTTTATGACATTGATTAAATGTCTCACTGCCGTCCTCCCATCCATCCTTTTCATTTTCAAAAATCCATATCCGACTTTAACAAAACCCAGCTCATAAATTTGTGTTTTACTGCTCACCAAAGCAGATTTGGATGGCAATCCACCTGCTAACTTTGGATTTGCACTCCACTTATCTCTCAGAATCACTGGTCTGCCTTGCTTTCTTTTTCCTATCCAAACAGTATGTGAAATGTTCTTTTCAAAATTCACTCGCTATCTTACATCTAAAAATGTGTTTTGGCATAGAGAGCAGGGCTGGTGCCACCAGGACTTCAGAAAGAGCCCCAGGAGCTGCTGCTCAGTGACTTGAGGAAAGGATCTTGAAATGTTTTGGTGGCTCCTGCCTCCCCCAGTGGGAGCTGCACCTCCAGCCCTCCTCTCCCAGGCGAGGATTATCCTGCAGGAGATGATGTGCAGAATTCCCTCCCTGCACAGACTGACCTGCCCTGCCCTGGCTGACATTTAGGCAAATTCCACATGGTGCCAGACCACATTTGTGACATTTTCCTTTTTTACTCTTGGAATGGCATTGAAATTGTGTGAGGGAGAGGGACAGAAACTTCCCATCCCTTCCCCTCTCCTGCTCCTCACCTCCTCTCCCACCCACACTAAACTCTACCTCTGGTCTTGCATATTTATTGTCTCCTGAGCTCAGATGGGTAAGAAAACATCACAAGGGAAACAGGTTAAGGCCAGCTCCAGTGAGAAGGGGGAGCCTCGGCCTTACTGTCCCTGACTTCAACCCTGAGTAGGATTTGGTGTCTTGAACACTGTTGTGCCACTGGGAACAAAGTCAAATTAGCAACAGTTCACATCCAACAGACAAAATCTAAAGAGAGCAGCAATGTTCAAAGAGTGTCTAATTGATATTGATTTGAACCTGCTTGTCTTAAACATTACTTCTCTCTTTGGTGAGCCTCGTGCCAGGCCCTGCATCCCTCGGTGCCAGGGCTTCCCTCTGTCTTTTCTTGGGGTGCTGCTTCCTCAGGGATGCTCAGAGCTTTGGGAATGTGG
>NC_031787.1:1046341-1056920 GCF_001522545.3 Parus major | reverse complement strand
GGCTGTCCTGGAGCTCCTCAAGGCTGTCCTGGAGCTCCTCAAGGCTGTCCTGACACTCCTCAGGGCTGTCCCAGTGCTCCTGGAGGCTCTCCTGGCACTCCCCCAGCTCAGGAGAGGCTCTGCCTGCAGGGATGATGTGGCAGCACACACCAGCTCTGCTCCCTTCTCCCTCCTCCCTCTCCCCTCACGTCGCACGCTCAGACACACGGGATGTTTCATAAAGAAAAAATATGGCATGTTTACAGAGAGAAATTTCAAGAAGTGTTAATTTAATATGCTAAAGTGTTCCCTTCAGCATTTTACCTTTGTTGTTGTTTTCACAAAACAGCCAAGACTAAATAATGAGCCCAGAGCTGTGCCCTTTGGTAGTGTGATACCTCATTACCCACGAGCGGCCTCCATCTGCCCTCATGGCTGCACAGGGAGCCATTACGATTATGATGGAAATCTCAGAAGCCATTACCAAGATGCAACAGAGGGCCTGCTGCAGACAGCCTAATGGACTAATTTGTAATTGGGAGAGGGAAATGACTTAGCTGGGTTTTGATGAGTGTGGAAGTGCGCATGCTAAATGTGATAAATGAACAGGAATGCTTGTTTGCGCACTGGGTTTTACAAGGCCTTCAATCTCTCCTGGGGATCGGAGGCGTGCTGACAAGTCTTGAGAAGCGAGGAGGAAAGGGCTCAGGGGAGGCGAGGGAGATGCAAAGAGAGTAGCTAAGGATAAATCGGTGAGGAAAACTAATGGCAATAAAAACCCAAGGAAATGGCTGCGTCTGCCAGGAAAGCAGTAATTAGGATGCTTTTTGCGTGCATATCTTTAGCTATTAAAATCAAAAATGAGTGTGCACCGTGGCATTTGCTAAGTTAGAAAAGAAGAAAAGAGAATACCACGTAGAATGAAAGGCCAGCAGTGTTTTAAATCTGCAACTTCTGCCCAAAAGTGCAGCCATGGGTATGATCAGGCCCATTTGTTGAGCACCAAGTGCTGGTGTGACTGAAGAAGGGATTCTTTCACTGAGGATCCTTCACAAAACTCTGCCCCATTCCTGCAAGTGTTCAAGGCCAGGAGAAACCTGGTTGAGTGGAATGGGATTGGAACTTGATGGTTTTAAGGGCCCTTCCAACATAAACCGTGTTATGGTTCTGTGGTTCTAATGGAGGCCCAACACCTGCAGTGGGGAGGTCCCAAGGCTTTTCCCTGGCAACACAAAAGTCAGAGAGAGCAATTGTCCCCAGACACTCAGGAGGAGAGCACTGGAACCTGGTCCTGCCTGCTGCCCCAGCTCTGTGGAGGCTGAGGCAGCTTTGATTTGAGGTCTTTGATCTGCAGGAAAAATGAAGGAAATGCATATCCCAGGGTCTGTGCTGAGTTTTGTCTGGAAGAACCTTTTGGAGTGTTTTTTCTCGCTCAGTCTGTTCCACTGCTGTGACACAAGAGCGTGTGCATCGCCCTGAGTTTCCTGCAGGATCTCTAATTGTTAGGAGTGCCTGGAATAACACATGCACAAAGATTCACACTGCATGGGGCCCAGATGTTTGGCTTCCTCCTATGGCTTTGCTTATACCAGGGCAGGATTCACACCAGTCACTTTTATGTTTGTGCTTAGGTGTGTTCTGTCAGGCTCTTGTGCAGCTGTGATTAATTTCTCTGTGGTTTAATATCCTTTGCCACTCTGCCTTCTGTGCTATTTTGAGGCACAGAGCAGGGGAGAGTGGTGAGAGCAGCTCAGGATGTGCACAGGTAACCAGAGATGGCCACAGAACCACCTCAGAGCTGGAAATGCCCCGTGTCCAGCCCAGTTTCTTTTGTTTCTTGTTTGACAGCTCCTGAGGGAGATCCCAGAGCGGCTCAGACCCGCTGGGCACTGCAACACATCCAGTGAATACTTCTGCATTTTTAGTGAAATGGCACTGTGGTTTATTTCCTTCCTCTTCTCCTCCTTTTCCTCCCTGAGAGCATGCTACACACCATTATTGCTAGACAAGGAATCATTTATGACATAAAGGTGCTGAGCTTTAGGACACTAAAGGTACAAGCTGTTACCTGTTATGAGCTATAGGCTTTTCCAGTTTACATCCATTTATCCTGTCAAAGGGCAGACCATGGGCTGCTGCTGGTGCCAGCAGAGTTGTGAATGAACCCAACTGCCATTCAGCAGGCCAGAGTTAGGAATTCATTTATTTATTTGATCATTGTTCTTGTTTACTTTTAATTCTTGTTTGCGGACAACATAGGATGTAATGGGGGAAAAAAACAGAGCAGAACTTCAATTTTTTTAGCCTGTAAACCCCCTGGTTCTGCCTTGGAGTGGAGTCTTGGTTTCTGGATGTTTGTGCCTGTGGCTGGCTGCTCCTGATGTGAGCGGTGTGCTTTGGTGAGGGAGCAGCGTGTGACTCCTGAGTGCTGCTGGTGACTTTCTGACCCTAAGCAAATAATTTAATCTCTGAATATCTCCTGACAGAGTTTACAGTTCCATCTGTAAATAGGGGATGTTAACATTGTCCTGCTTGGAAGTGTGTCAAGAGGCTTTAATTCATCAATATTTGTGAAACACTTTGAGCTGCCGTATAAATACAAGTCATTAATCTGTCTTATCTGAAAATCTATTGAGGTTCAATCTTAATACAGACATATTCTAGATAACTTTGTTCTGTTGCTAACAATTGAAAAATCGTTCCAAAACAAGTTTATGAAGGGGTGTATTGAAGTTGAGTGCACGTTAAAAAGAAAATTTAAATCTCCTTAATGTTTTGACTGCGCTCATAAATGAGGAATGTTGTTCTGCAGTAATTCATACCAGACCTGGGGAGACATAACCCAGTGCCTTTGGATTAACCAGTGTGCACAGTGTGGAATGCACAGCAGCTTCATGGGGATGGCTGCCTTTATGCAAGATGCAGCAGGAAAATAATGTCATTTGAAGACCAGAGAAAATGAAACTACTTTTTTGTTCCCTCCCAGATTCACTCTGCTTTCTGTATATTTGAGTAAGTCCAGGGAGATGGAGTTTTTAGGTAAACAATAATGGGAACTTGCTCCCTCCCTCCTCCATGTGGTTTCCCTCTAACTATTGCCACTTGCTCCTTGTTGTCCCACGTCACTTCCTGGCTTTTCTTCTCATCAGAGTCAGCCCATGGGGTGGAGAACTCATAAAACCCATATAAATCATTGAGGCATTTATGAACAAACCTTCAGTGCCTAAACCTTCTGCTTTAATACTCTGGATCTGTTGAGCCTAAGACAATGGACCTCTGATGAGTATTAAACAACAATGTTAAAAATTAAAATAGGAAAGAATTGATTAATCAAAATATGGACATGGAAGTTGACAGATATAGCTGCCAGTATTTGACCTCATAATTAAATTAATTGTAAATATGGATGGATATGTTAATGCCTTTACTGACTGATTTTGAGGCATTCAGTGATCAAGAAAATGACATTTTTTTTGAGTAACTGTTTTCACTGAGTGGATGTGTCCAACTGGACCTGCCAGACTGGGCTGTCTTAGGAGAGCTCTGAGGAGTTTGTGCACATGGGAGAAGCCCTCAGACACTCATGTCAGTCACTCACTCACATTTCCCCTCTCCACCCACTTTATCTTCCCTTTTTTTTCTGCTTTCCTTCTTCCCTGTCCTCCAGAACAGGGAACTAGAGCTGCTGTTTTACTGAGGCATGACCAGCTCTCTCTCCTAAAAAAGTGGGAGTGGAGACACCACAATAAGGGATCTTCATTATGTGTAAATCTGCACAATCCTGATGAGCTTAGTGATGCTATATTGACTTACAGCAAAATAGAAATTAGCCTCTCCTTGTTGCCAACTACACAGAAACATGAAAATATCCATTTTTTATTAGAGTCCTCACCTTTGTGCTTATTAGAATTTCCTTTTTCCTTTCAGTTCTGCATTTTACCAGGAGTCACTCCAAGACCCTTGGTGTTTGTAATGTGGAGATTTATCTTGGCCCGTTTCCATGGTGACACCTCAAAACGAGTCATTCCGAGGTGCTGACCTGTCCTGTGTTATTTCATACCTGTGAAACATCAACATTTTTACTCCTTTGGTGTTTCCTCTGAGCACAGAGGTACGTCAGTGGTCAGAGTCTTTAATAAATGGCTCTGTGTGGGTGCTGTTTGTACTGGGAGGATGCCGAGGTGGTAACAAAAGCATCACAGTTCCACAAGGCACCTGGGAGCGAGGAAGGCAGAAGGAAAAGAACGGTGCAGTACAAAGCAGCCTCTTCTCTCATAAATACCTGGCTGAGAAACAGCTCAGTGGAATAGAAAAGTATCACAGTGTGGATGTGGATGTGTGTGAGTGACGGAGGGTCCAGCAGAAAGCTGGCTCTGAGACCTAAATGCTAAACTACCTGAAGTGGAGAGGTTAGAGTTTATTCCCAGCTCTGCTTACTGGGTCACAGAGAGCAGCTGGAGCAGAAAATGTAATGCAGGAAGGAGGGTGAGGGTGAGGGGTAGCGCTGGCTCTGGGGCTGGAGGGAAATCAGGGCTGGGGAGCCTCTGCCAAAGTGGATTTCCTGGGAGGGGAGAGCCTGGCCAGAGGGAAGGACTGGGAGCAGCATTCAGGGGTCTTTGGAGAGAGCCAGGAAATGTCTGCATGGACACAGAGAGCTCCCTGGCAGGGTAACACACGGTGGAGGGCTCTTCTGTAGATATTTCATATCCATTTTTAATGACTGCAAATGGGAAGGATCTCAGCGTTGTATTGCTTGTGTAAGACAGCAGCTCATTCCCTGGAGCTGGGATATTTCTGCCTCGCCGAAATAACTCAAAGAAAACTCGGGGTTTACCACACTTGCCTGATTTAGCATATTCTGTGATTGTTCTCTGTGTTGGGATCTGTTCTCATTGCAGTTAATAGCTTCACATTCAGGCTACCAACCTCAACGTTCTGCAGTGTACTCTGAATGTAGGTGATGTGCATAGATTTTCCCTTTTTATTCATTTAGAAATTCTGGTACATCCAGGAATGGGACTAGCAGACAGTTCCTTTAAAAGAGAAGGGGAAATGTGAGGTGTGTTGGAGGGGAGGGCCTAATTTTAAGTGCTAGTCAACTGCAACAACTGATAATCTGGAGCCTGTTCAAACCCATTTAGAGAACCGTTGAATTTTTAAGTGCCTTTTGATTCTCTCTTTCATTTATTTTAACTGATCTGCAGGGATTAGGAGCTTGGTAGGGGAACACCATAATGCTTGCCAAAATGTGTGAATAATTAGAACGCCAACGATGTGTGCCAGATAGGAGGGGAGTATTCACACTTCTGATTAGTTTCACTGAAATACTGTTGTAAATCATGGCTGCCAAGGTAACTTGGAGCTGTGTGAAGTTCCTGCTGCCACAGGAGCCAGCTGTGGTGTGGCAGAGCTCTCCAGCAGTGGGTGGGCACGTTTGGAGGAGCTGATTAATTCTGCTGGGACGCAGAGAGGGCAGAGCTTGGGAGGTGTGGTGGGACACAGGCTGAGCAGACAAGTTTCAGTGCTAACACCCATGAAAATTGAACACACTACTGAAAATCAGGTGAGCAGAGGACAGGTTACTGCTCCAAACCTGAGGGTTCACCAGCATTATGAGAATCTTTGCATTTCCCAGAATGACTTTTGACAAATGCCAGGAGTAGGGGGGGAAAAGGTGAGATAGGGATTATCTGGCTTCCCCTTTGTTAATCCATAATCTCCAGGGAATGTTTGTTCTCCCAGCATTGCAGAAGGCAGTGCAGCAGCTGGGAGTGGGGCTTGTGCTGCTGCAGGAACAGCTCTGTAGGCAGAGCAGAGCTGTCAGGACCTGCCCTTGATCCCCTCCTGGGTGACACAAACCCCCTGGGAAATGCAGCAGCAATCCACAGTACAAGGGGAAAGGATAGGAAACAGGACATGACAGGGGATGGCTTGTAAGCCAAATGGGATGGAGAAAATGAGCAACACATGAGGGCTGTAAAGAGAGGGGAGAGACACATCAAAATCACCTAACCATCCCTGATGCCTTTAGAAATGGAGAGAGACAGGAGAAATAATACGTATGACTCCCTCTAAATCATAAGAATTGTTTTTCACAATTGAGTAGAAGTCTGAAGGAGATTTCTGTGGAAGGCTGGGAACCTTGTGAAGTCCCTGAGAATGCCTCAGCACAGATTAACATTTGACAAGGGGAGAGAAAACACCTTCAGCAGCGCTTGGCCTTTTAACTGCGCAGACAGCGGGTCACACAGCCAAGGTGTTCCTCTGTGAAAGGTCACAGTCAACACCTGACATCTCTGGGGCTGTGTCCCCTCTCCTTTGTGTCTCCTGTACCCAGTTTTACCTGTCAAAACCAGTTGAACAGATGGCAGTCTCTCTGCTCTGCTTTGCCATTCCTGCCTCCCCACCTGCTCAGGTGCTCCGAGCTCGGGGGGATTATTTTTGTGACATTGCACAGAGCCTGAACTGGCTCCTGGAAATTCAAATTCAGTCTGCAGACATCTGATTTCTGACAGCAATAAATCAGTGAGAGGTTTTCCTCTCTGGTTTCCTGCTTTGATGTTGTCCACCCAAAGAAAATTGTCTTGGAAATGTCTGGCTAAAGGTGTTTTTTCCCTTGTGAATGCCACAGACTGAGTGTTGGCAGATAGAGAGGACAAAAAAAACCTCCCCTGATGAGGTTTGTGGTGGGTGCCCTTGGGTGGAGGTAATTTTCCAGCAGTCACTGACAGGACCCTGGGCTAGATGGACCCTTGGTCCCACCTCCAGCAGCACTTGGGGTGCATCATCCTCATTTTCCACACTGACCCACGTGAAAGGAGGGCTGGAAATCCTGAAGAACTGGAAATCAATTTTAAAATGGCGCTTTAAAACAATTATTTTTAATTGAATAAATTTATGCAATGCAAGAATGTGCCTTATGCATTTGCAGAGATTTCTGGGTCTGAGCCTTCCCTGCCAGCAGTGTAAATTAGGAGTGATTCTGCTCCAGTTGTCCTGGTCTGAGTTAATCCTAAATGGAGATTGACTCTCTGCCCTAAGTGTGTCGCTTTTCTAAGAGAGGCACGAGAGTGCCAGTCCTAGGAAAATTGTTTTAACAACTGGATTTTACCACTGGCACCTTTTAAAGCCCCAGCTCATCACTGAGATCCATTTTTATGCAGCAGAAGGTACTTGTGGCCTGTCCACTCACATTGGCAGCAGCTCCACTTGCTAAGGATGATGGAGCCTGGGGCTTTGCTGGTGGGGAACATTTTCCACATCCCATCTGCATCCCTGCAGAACTTGACCATTAGTCAGGCTACTTCTAAATGATGCATCTCTTTTAGAGATTTCCACTGATAACAAATGAAAGAGCATTTTTTTTTCCCCTTCCCTCATTATGCAGGCAGCTGTGTGACAGCGTTCTGACAAACTGTGTTATCTCAGGCTTCCAGCTGCAAGCTGTTCTCATCAATACTGCTGTGAGCTGGTTCCTACTAACCCTTGTGCCTTTATGCCCATTTTTATCAGAATTTAATTTTAATGTGAGGACAGCCAAATATAATGCCAGATGTGGGAAGCAGATAGTTTCCTTTGTACAAGAACATAGCAGGGGAGGTCTTCTAAAGGACTGGCCACACAGTGTGATGGGGGGACTGGGCTGGAATCATTATGTTTGATTCCTGGGGCTTATTCTATTACTACAACATTATTATTATTATTATTATTATTATTATTATTATTATTATTATTATTATTATTATTATTATTATTATTATTATTATTATTATTNCTACAACATTATTATTATTATTATTATTATTATTATTATTATTATTATTATTATTATTATTATTATTATTATTATTATTTAATTATTATTATTTATTATTATTACTACTACTATTATTATTATTATTATTATTATTATTATTATTATTGTAAAGTTGCCATTTCAACCTTTACTCACATTTGCCTTGGCACTAAACTGGAGAGAGAAATTAAGCAACAACAGAAGATCTATTATTTAGGAGGAAACAGAAAAGGAAACGTGCATCCCTGGTCCCAAGTTTGCAGCGTGCCAGGGGTGCTCAGATTGCTTTTATCCTGACTCCTTTCAGCTGGTCTGGGGAACCAAAGGAAACTGAAAAAGAGCTGCAGGAAATCTTGTTTGACATCTAGTGAAATCACTATTTGTGAAAATGTGAGCTGGTTCCCCAGCTAGAGCACCCAGCCCGGGTAGGGAAGGTACCAGGAAATCTGAATGGACTCAGGACATGGGAGGGTGGAATCCTCCTCCCAGTCCTCCTCCCCAGCACTGGGCTGTTCCCAGTTTACAGCACAGAGCTGGGTTTTGACAGAGAGGCTGAATCTTGTTGAAAAATCAGTTCCAGCTTTGTTCAATTGCAAGGGAAAGGAGCCAAGCAGAAACCAAGTTGTCCTTCACAATTTTTATTCTAATAAGAATGAAAAAAAACCAGTGTAAGAGAGGAATGCCTCTTTATCCTCATATTTTAGCCATCATTGGCATCACTAGAAATGCCCAGGCCTCCAGACTGGAGGGATTTGTCTGGCCAGGCTGGTGTAGCTGTGTCAGCCCCATCTCCCCCAGCCCAAAGCAGCCTCACACATCTTGTGTCCACCTTGAATTTTGGGCTGGCACTGCCCAGTGGGGCTCTCCTCAATTAGCACCAGCCTCCCTAAATGAATGGTGTGCAGGATCATGTTTGACTTGTGCTGACCCTGGAGCTCCTCACGTTTTTAACTCGTTTATGATATTGAGCAACCACTCACTGCGATTTAACAAATCAAGTTACAGTCCCAAAAGAATTCATTTCATGCTCTTGAGTGGTGCAGTGATTTATTAGTCCAGGAATTCTCATAATTTGGTGCTCTATTTTAAGTAATTCAAGTCAAATTAATAGGAGGGTTTTCTTTAAGAGTAATGTCATCTATACCTATATATAGAAAAGCTATCATGTTAATTAGGTTTGTACTGTTTTAAAATAGACACACAGACGTGCAGACATTTGTGTTGGTTTGGGTATTTAATGCAGGCCCCACTGGCCCAAATTACTGCTTTGCTCTTGCAGCTTTCCCTCTCACAGACACATGCTCATATCCCTTTGGCCAAGACAAAGAAAATCCACTTGTGTATAACAAGGAGAGTGGAATAAGATGTATAAGTTTATTGAATAAGGGAGGGAAAATCACATTAACCCCATAAAATACACAAGGTACACACTGGGACGACCTTCTTTACAGCTGTTGTGGAAAAATATCTGTTCTTGTCAAAAGCTGTCCTGCACTGCCAGTGAAAAGGTATTAGGTGCAGGTGTCAAACATGCCTAATGAGGCATGAGGAGTCGACAGCCAAATAACAGAGATTATAGGTACAGAGGATTGTGAATGAAGTGTGAATAGCAGGCAGGATGTATGACTGACACAGAAAAGAGGAAAAGACAGGCGAGAAGAAAGAAGATACATCACTCACTTAAGGAGAATGGACATTTTGAATCACTTGATTGATATCTTCCCATCCAGTAATCCTACAACTTTTAAGATCTACATTTAAAAATAACCTAAATTGTTCCTCCAAGAAATCAGGAGTTTATTATAGGTCTTCAGGGTATTTTGCCCAACTCTGAGAGCAGGGAAGAAACATAATAAATGGCTCTGTGTGTGTTGTATGAGCACATTGAAAATTCGGGCACACTGATCTGCACTGTCAAATCCACAGCCTGCTTATGAAGCTAGAAAAGTTTCAGGTAGCAGTATTTAAAACCCAAACTCTGACTCCTTCCATTCCCATCTAGAAGTACTTTGTAATTAAATTGCATGTGACAGCATCTCCATTTCATCTGGAGGCAGATATGAAGGCCAACTTTTTAAGGAATTGTTTTGGGGAAAGTAGATGTTCCTGATTTTTATTTTATTTTTTTTTTTATTGCCCAGCCCTCCTCTCCATCTGTTGCTTTCCTCTGTTGGATGGAGTCAAAAAGTCTCTTCTTTATATCAAAACCATAAATCTGCAATGCTTAAGATATGAGTAATTTCACAGATGAAATTCCACATGCTATTGGTGTTACGAAAATGTCTGGAGAGCCAATGTCAGACTTAAAGCTTTATCCCTGATATATTTCCATCTGAACAGAAAAGTCCATGATAAGAAGTTGGTTGTGCCTTTCTTTGGTCTGTGTCTAAGGGAAACAGTGGGGTAATATTTGTATCCAGAGAAGGATGCCTTGCCTCCTGGCTGAGGAAAATAACTTCCCTGCTCAGATAATTCATGCTGCTGGAACCTTTGGAACCAGCCCTGGGGCTCAGGCTCGCTGCCTTTGAGCTCTGTGGGAGTTTGGGGTGGGCTTGAATGGGAGGAGGTCCTGGGGCTCTGGGTGTATTTACCAGGCTTTTTTGGTCTGTTGGAGCATCCATGGCCAAGTGGAGCTTTCTATAGACACGAGGCCCACTGGGGTTTTTCTGCTGGCTAAAATGAGCAGAATTTAAACCTTAACGGACTCATGAGGGGCAGAGACACCCAACTTGTCCTGAGCTAAACAACACAAAAGGCTTGCTGTGACCACTGCTAAAATCAGGGAGATTCTGGAGAGGTTTGCAG
>NC_031787.1:1043371-1045730 GCF_001522545.3 Parus major | reverse complement strand
GCCCGAGGGGTTGGTGGGGACCAGCAGGGGATGGTTCCTATCCTGCACTCAGATATTCCAGGAGTAATTGCCTGACTGAGCAGTGGCAGCAGATGGCTTTTTTTCCTCCCCCCACCTCCCTTTTCCCTTCAGGTTTTCAATACATGAATAACAAAAGTTATTTAAAACCAACAACAATAACAATAAGAGCCCCCCAGCCCCCTCCTGAAGCATGGCCAAGAGGGAATTGTTTCCCCTCAGGATAGAGAGCTGGATAAATGCAGTAATAGGTAGCCCGCCTCCATTGGGGTGGGGAGTGTTGACTGCTGTTTGCTCATAGCCCAGCGGTGTTAACAAGCCATAGATTGTTAGTGACAATCACACACTCTCTGGCACTTAAAGCAGGAGGCTTGATTTAATCGCAGAGCTGTCATTTATTTTTCTGTTGTGCTATTCCATGGGGGGAAGCGACTGATCAAGCTCCTGCTCCCCAGAGCAGAGGGCTCTTTTTTTTCTTTTTTTTTTTGTTATGTCTAAATCCTCAATACAAATTGCAGTATTTCTGGACTCCCAGCGGGACCCATTAGTGCCTGTGGGGCATTAAAGATCATTAATAGTGCTGTCAGATGGGGAGAGAGGGAGGGAGAGGGAGAGGAAGCTGGCGAGCCAGCCAGTTGCTGAGCTTTCTCAGAAATCGGAAATTAATACATCTGCTTCATTAATACTGGCCTGTGTTTGATGTTTGTTAGCTGGCAACTTTAATGATGTAGGTTAGCACCAGTCGGGCACTTGCATGAATTTGATTCTTTCAATTACCTAAAGTTCCTTTTCCCCATCCTCCACCCCCCTCTTTCTCTGCCCAAAAAGTCAGCCCTTAATTAGCAACTCTAAAAGAAGAGGGAGAAGCAGGAAAAAAGGCTGGATTTTTCCTTCCCCTCCCCAAGTGTGACAGCCATGATTTGCAACCTTGCCTGGATCCCATTAAGAGCAGCTCTCTTCCAAGCATTTAACCGTATGGTAATGGAGAAGAAATGTTTTAATCACTGTGAACAACATGTTAATCAGTGCTGTGACTGAACACTAGGTATTAATTGGGTTAGGGTAAAGTGTTAACGTTGGCATCCAAGAATGCTGCTATCAAGTGCAGGGGAGACAGGGATTCAGTGCTTTTGGCAGCTCTGAATCCCAAGGCAGCTGTGAGTGGCAGGGTGACAGTGAGCAGGGAATGGGTTCAGCCCAGCCAGAGCGTGGATGGAGCTGCCTTGTGTCCCCAGCCTTCATCCCCCTTCCCTCCACCTGCTCCTGTGTCCAGCAAAGCTCACCCAAGGCTCCTCTGGCTGTTCCCTGTGACAAACTCAGCAGCCCCTGGCTTGGATGTGTTCTCACCCAGGGCTCTGAGCTCCTCCTTGCGTGGTTTGGGGATCTTGGTGAGAGCAGGCAGCAGCAGTTTTCTCTCTGGATGTTCTTCACACATCCCTGATCCTGGGAATTGTGAAACTCCGTGTTCAGGCATCCCAGGATGGAGGATGTCCAGCCTGCACAGTGCCACTGGGACACACTGACACTCTCATCCTTCTGGTACAAGGAGAGGAACTGAGATAAACTCGGATTTCCTCGGTGTCCGTGATAACTGGGGGCTGAGCCAGGTTTAAAATCTACAAAGCCTTTCTGTGCTCTGCAAATGAGGTGGTTATGGCTTCTCCCCTGGCTTGGAGCTGCACAATTTACCCCCCAAATCTACCATATCACCGAGTCCCAGCTGCAGCACAGACTGCCTGAGTGTCTGAAGCCACATTAATGGGTTTGCTGGGAATACTGGGTAGAGGTAGCAAAAGCTCCACCTGGATGATGGAAAGAAAGGGAGAAATGCCCCCACATGCCTTGAGAAGAGTCACCTAAAGTGATGGAAATGCCTTTCCAGGGAGGCTGCAGGGGAGGCTGGTCAGCACTGGGTGTTGGTGGTGGTTTGGGAGGTGCCAGTGGAGCTTTGTGTGGTGGCTGTGCTGCCTGTTCCCTTCCCAGAGGCAGGAGAACATTCCCTGCCTTGCTGGGAGCTGCAGCCCAGCCTGGCACCGCTGCTTTCGTGTTCAGGGCTGTGTGACTCCATCTCTCCTGCAGAACTGAGCTGCCCACTGGGGTAAGGGCCTTGCAAGTGAGGCTTTTATTATCCACAGTGCTGCTCCACCATAGGCTGTAATTGGATTTTTTTATTATTGATTATGTGCTTAACTTTCCTTTTCACAGCAATAAATCTCAGGCAGTGTTTAACTTTATAAAGTGAGGAGGAAAGTATCAGGTGAGGGATGTCCCTTCCTGCATTTCCCCACCCCCTGCCGCTCTTTTATTTTCTTCTTTTTGGGTTTTTTTTCCTAGTTTTGCA
>NC_031787.1:1033371-1038371 GCF_001522545.3 Parus major | reverse complement strand
CACTTTCCACTATCCCAGCTGCTCCCAGCCCCTTCTGACCTGGCCTTGACGTACATGAGGTTGGGAGTGGTACCAAATCTTGCAGTCCCTGTGCCATCTTCACTTGGTTCTCCTCAGGAACAGTGGGGTTTGTGCTTGGGTAAAATCTGAGCAGGAATTTTTGGAAAGGAGGTCATAGCCCTGCTTTCCCCTGCAGCAGAGTTAGTGCTTGTGCCTCCACCTTTACAGTTTTTGTCATTCTGGTCTGCCTGGCAATGGTATTTTATGTCTGGCATTACTTTAATAATAAAAATAAAAAAGAGGAAAAGATTTCTTGATAACTGTGTATATATTTGATACGATCTCCTTTTACTGAGAGTAAGGCCATTGGAGGAACGGGTTATCTCTGGGCTGCAAACCACCATTCTATTAGTCTGTTTGAAGTTATCTAGAAAGTCTGTTTGAAATATAGCCTCCTTCTTCCCCTCCCTCTCAACCTTCCTTCCCTTTAAATATATTTTCAGTCCCAGATCAAAACAAGGCTGTTCTGCAATACAAAAACATTGTTTAAAGGGTCTTTACTCCGAGGTTTTATTTTCAGCCCTCCCTGGTAAATGGGGCTGGTCCAGCTCGAGTCTAACCTTTATGCAAATTTAACGATAATTCAGCACAATATTTATAAGATTCAGAGTTAATTAAATCCCAGTGGAGATCAGACCCTGTATGACCTCATTACAGTTATACACAACCGCCTAATTTCCCCGAACAACCGCCGAGTGGAGGGTGTGCTAATTTAGGGAATGTATGGACATATGTACAGTCTAGATGTGTGTCTGTGCAGAGTGGCAGCATCACTGCTCCTCCCTGTAACCAGCTCCTACTGAAAATCACATTAGCTTTTGTTAATAGACTCTTTTTTTTCTTTTTTTTTTTTGTTCTGCTGGATCTTTAATCGATAGAAATAAAATTAAAGAGACATTAATTATCAAGCCTCGAGTTCCTGAGCTGGAAGGCATTTTAGCAATGCAAAGTATTATTATTGCTATTAATTTTATTAGATAGGCTTCATTTTCTCCCCTACATAATGAAGAATTTCCATGGATTTCACCTGTGTGCAAAGGGGCTGGCTCAAGGCCTCTTGCATCGCTTCAGTCTTATCTGGGAGGCTGCAGAGGAAGGTTTGAATCATTCATGGGAGCCAGGATGGGAAGTTGCCATCTGTGAGCAGCTGAAAATTAAATCAATCTTTGTGTCCTTCAGTGCACATGGGCTGCTATGTACAGACACACATATGTACATGCAAACGTGGGGGGGTTAATTCCCTTTATTCCCTTTTCAATCTGAATCCTTCTCATGATCTTTTATGTTTAATCTTTGGGGGTCTTGCCTGTGATTGCCATGGACACAGTGAGGGTGGGAGTGGCTATTTCTCAAGAGAACATTGGTAGAAAAAGCTCCACACAAGGGAGCAGGAAGGACAAATTTTATTTGCCTATAGTGTAATCCAAGGGGGGCTTAAAAAACATTCTTTAATTGCAAATAGGTTTCACTGTATTTGGATTAATTTCATTTTGGACACAATTCCACTGCTTCTTTTCCCTTGGAAATGAAACACTATTATCTACTAAAAATAGGGAGTTTCAATGTTTTGAATTCTGTCATGAAAAAGGAATTGCTCATAGGTCTTTTTTTTAGGTGTGGTGGTGTCTTTTTGGTGGAAAAAACCCATCAGGTTTATCAGTCTAAAAACCCTCTTATTTTTATAATCAGAACTGAACCTTTAGGTTTGATAAATATGAAGAAAGTTCCCCTTGAGTTTTTTTGTTGGTTAGTTTAGTTCTCCTTTAGGTTTTTTGGGGTTTTTCCCCATTTCCTTTACTCACAAAAGGGATGAACACAGCAGGAACATGAGTTTGTGCTTTGTCAGCATGGCTTGGCACTTTGAGCACATAAATATTTTCAGCAGTTTGCCCACAACACACACATCCATTCTCCAGCAGCAATCCCTGTGCTGCGAGGAGCACACGGCCAAAGTTCTCCCAGAGCTCAGAAACAAAGCCTGCTCTGGAGCCTGCAAAACAGCAGAGACAAGGAAATAAAGCAAGTTGTGAATGCTGTTGCAGCAGGGAGTGGACAGCATTCCCCACCAGCTCATCCTTGTTGCTGCATCCTGCATCGCCTGGGCGAGATGGAAATGAACTGAGCGTGGTTTTGACGATCACAGGCGGAGGAGAAGCAGCGAACAGAGCGGCAGGACCTGTGTGACTGACGGGACCTCTGATCCCCGTGCCCACAGCTCCCTGTGATGGGGAGGCAGCTGCAATCTGTTCTGTTTAATGTCAGCTCAGCACAGCCCTGGGGCTGTTTGTAAGCTGCCAGGGAGCTCTGTGTCGCACAAAGTTTGGGCACCTTGCTGGATTTCATGGCTGTGCTGCAGGGTTTGACAGCTTAAAGGATAGAAAGGGGTGGGGAGGTTTTTGAACAGCCTTCTGCCAAATGAAGAATGGTCAGAACTGGCTGGTGAACGGGGATTGCAGACTGTGGTGTCTTTGTTCCCTTCCTCCAGGAGCAAACAAGAAAGTGCTGCTGTGCCTGGGATGCAAAGTGCCAGGGGAAGAGCAGTGGATGGAGAATGTCATCAGCACTATCACACACACACAAAAACAAAAGGCCCATCGGGTCAGAGAGAGGAGAAAGGATCTTTAACACAGGAGCATCTTTAAGAGCTTTCTGAGGGCCTGTGGGGATTTTGTGGGAGTTGAGGTTTTTGGGGGCTTTGCTTTACTTTTCCTTCAGAGTTGCTCTAGTTCATTAATTTTTAACAATTTATCAGTATGGGAAGATAAATCCCCTGCAGTCCCTTTTAATATATTTCCTTCTTCTTTTCAAGTAAATGATTGATGAGTATCAATCTAATTGTTCAATACTGAGTGGCTGCTAATGTAGGACCCCCGTTGCCTGAGGGTTCCTAGCATGGTTTATAACCCTGTGCAGATCGTCTGGTTAAGATCTTAAGTAGCCAAAGCTGTAAAAGTTTATGTCTGTGTGTGTGGGGGAGTAGAGAGCTCACAAGTAAGCAAGGAACATTTCCATTAATCATATTGCTCTCCTTTTGGCTGCTGGGCTGGGCAGTACATTCCCACAGAAGAGTTTCTCTGTGTCAGTATTTGCCTCTGGCAAACAGAGCAGTGGGGCTGAGGAGGAGGAGGAGGAGGAGGAAGAGGAGGAGGAGGAGGAGGTGTTGTCTGGTGTGGAGGCACAGGGCAGGGCTGGCTGCTCTGTGTTCATCCCTGCTTTTAGCTACGGCTGTGATCTCTTTTCATGTCAGCTGATGAAACACCCAAAGCTCCCCAACAGCATAAAAGTGAGTTCTGCTTTTCAAAATCTGCATCAAACTCTTAAAATAATCTACTTTTTAACAAATACAGGAAGTTTCTCTGGTATTAAGATACCTCTTAGTGGAACTATGTATTTTGTTCATATTTTTCTACAAAGAAAGAATTATTTTCACCACTAACACAACAGCTGAGATACCTATCCATATTCCATTTGGCACCCCTGTATTGTAGGATTTTACATTTTTAGACGTGTATATTAATTGATTCCTTCACATTTAATTTGTCTCTCAGTTTTTCAATATTTTTGTTCAATTTCTCTTTAAGAGGGCACTAACACCCCATCCCATTTTCCCTCACTGAAGGTCCCCAAGTGAAGCTGTGACTTTCCAGTTTCTGAGATCTGTCCTGAGACCTCTAAACTGGGTTACCTCATAGTGCCCAGAGGTGGCAAGTGACCTCATATGGGTAAGAAGCAACTTTATAGGTGGCAAAGAAAACATTAAAAAAAAAATAAATCCATCTGTGGGCACATATTCTCTCCAAACAGATAAGGCAATTAAAGGAGAAAAACTGACAACAAAGGAGAGGCAGAGTCTAGTAACATTTGCTCAGTGTGGATCTTGGATTTCTCTGTGGGAGTTATTTAAATTTACACCAGTGAGGGTGGGAATAGAAGTGGCTTTTCCCAGCCCATGCCCCACATCTCCCTGTGCTGTAAATGAACCTGGTGACTTCACTGCACCAGCTCCCCGGGGCAATCACTGCCCTGACACAGCTCAGCCTTGCTGTCTGGGGCTGCTTCCCCAGCCCTGCCTCTGGACAAGGTTTTAGGAGTGATTAATTCCTCTGTTGGCACTTGGGGCTTTGCCTGGACAAACTCTCTGTTTGCTCACCAGAGATGGATTGCAGCCCCCACACCCCGCTTTGCCCGGGGTGAGGGCACGGCTGCTTTGCTGTTTGGAGATTCTTCTTGGAGAGGTCTAAATTACAAAATGGTTCGTTTTGTTTAAAGAAAGATTATGATCTCTGGAAGAAATACAGTACTGGAGGCAACAATGCACAAAGTGCTCAGAAACATTGGGGATATTGACAGAGAAAACCCTCCCAAGCCCTGCACCAGCCTCAGTGCGAGTGTTGACTTACCCAGAGCCACAGAGTATTTGGGAAATGGAAGTCTTCAAAGATAAACAATCAGCTTAATATTTTAATATTTGTCACATGGCCACTCTCAATGTCTTGATTTTGGCACTGCCAGGGAGAGCTGTGCTGGATCATTTCTGTCTGGGGAGCCCTGGGCTGGGCAGTGGGGACACGGTGGGGGTGGGCAGAGGTGCTGTGCTGGCTTTGGGCAGGGGGACACGGTGGGGATGGGCAGGGGGACACGGTGGGTTTGGGCAGTGGGACACAGTGGGTTTGGGAACTGGACACGGCTTTGAGACAGGTAACAGCAGGTTTGGGCAGTGGGGACACGGGGGTTCTGTCAGAGGTGACACTGTGGGTTCTGTCAGAGGTGACACTGTTGGTTCTGGCAGAGGTGACACAGGGGTTCTGGCAGGGATGACACTGTGGGTTCTGGCAGAGGTGACACGGGGGGTTCTGTCAGAGGTGACACTGTTGGTTCTGGCAGAGGTGACACAGGGGTTCTGGCAGAGGTGACACTGTGGGTTCTGGCAGAGGTGACAC
>NC_031787.1:1020300-1033130 GCF_001522545.3 Parus major | reverse complement strand
GGTTCTGGCAGAGGTGACACAGGGGTTCTGTCAGAGGTGACACAGGGGGTTCTGGCAGAGGTGACACAGGGGTTCTGGCAGAGGTGACACAGGGGGTTCTGGCAGAGGTGACACAGGGGTTCTGGCAGAGGTGACACAGGGGGTTCTGGCAGGGATGACACTGTGGGTTCTGGCAGAGGTGACACAGGGGGTTCTGGCAGAGGTGACACAGGGGGTTCTGGCAGAGGTGACACAGGGGGTTCTGGCAGAGGTGACACAGGGGGTTCTGTCAGAGGTGATGGGGTTCAGGCAGAGGTGATGAGGTTCTGGCAGAGGTGACACTGTGAGCTCACCAGGAACGTCACCACCATCCTCCCTCCAGCCTGATGAAGAGTTTGTGATACACAGAACCCAGCCATGTACTAGTGCAGGGAAATGTTATAGGTTTATGAGGAGAGTGATTAAAAATGTATCAAAGAGGCTTGTAAAGCTTATGGTTCAAGTTAACTGTATGAAGTAAACAGCCTTTAAGTGTCTCCTGGGACTGTGACAGATAGTCTGTGGGTGTTACTGCAACATGGTACTAGTGATTGTTCTGGCCATCCCAAACTAATCACCATCTGTGTGTATGAGCCTCTTGGGAGCTCCTGGTTGTTGGACAATCATGGTTGTTAGCATTTTTAATCAGTTTCTGTGCAGCACAGATAGAAACCGTATGCTCCAGTCTTTATTTTCCCTACTCGGGGAGAATTATTGCGGCACTAAAAAGGGGATGTGCGAGTTCCTGCTAATTTCAGAGGGTCACATTCACCTCGTGCACCCAGTTGTGGTGACATTTCCCTCGGTGTTCCCTGCCCCTGCTCTCAAGTGCTGTGGTAAGAATTGTGCCCCTGTTTTGCTGCTGGCAAGGTGGTTTGAGCTGAGTCCTTGGCTCTGGCTGGCAGCCCCCCCTCTCCTCATGGCCACGCTTCCCGCGTGACTCAAAGGCACTGACACAAATGCAGAACATTCAGGATCACGGCTGGGGAGATGGAGTTGGGGGGTTTTATTGTCCTTCTTGGTAGTGAGAAAGAGCTGCTGAAGTAGGAAGAAGCAGAGCAGATCATTGCCTGGAGCAGGAGACTGTGTGCAGTTGAAGTTCTGGGCCCTGGGAGAGTTCCCAGCTGTACTTGCCTGGCTGTTGATGCAAGAGGCACCGCAGGCAGAGATGGCTCCGGGAATGGAGGGGCAAACAGTGAGGGATGGCTCAGATCCAGGCTCTGAGGAGCAGCACTGATGCTAAAAGGAAAAAGATCTTTTCTGGTTCTGTACAGAAGTGCAGCTCATCTCGACAATTAATCCTTTAAAATGAAGGTCTGGGGTCTGGCTCCACCGTTTGACATCTGTGCGCGGTGGCTGGAGAGCAGAACCCCGCTCTTCCCCTGGCAGCAGCTCCAGGGCCCCTTGTCCCCCTCTCCCAGCCCCAGACTCAGCTCCAAGGACTGAACAAAGGGAAGGAGTGGGAGCAGAGAAGGCGCTGAAGGCACACGGGAGGTGAGGGGGGAGAACAGAGGAACAGCGAGCAGGCTCAATTCCCTCCTGTTCCAAGCAAGCTGGAGTTCTTGTCTTAAATGAAATGTCTTTTGTGCTTTCATTATCAATGTTGCCATCAGCTTCCTGGAGCTCTGCTCTCCTTTTCATTTTTAAAGGACTTGATTCAGGTTTTCTATTAATTTTCCTGGAGCCATGCGGTGTGAGACCGGGGGGCAATGTGCTGCTGCTGCTGTGTTTATCAGCTGGGGCTCCCGTGTCCCTGTAGCTGTGTGACCAGGAACAGGTTTTGAAGAAGATTTTGAATGAATGAATGAATGAATGAATAAAGCCATTTTCAGGTGCACAGTCAGGTGTTTCAGTGAGGGTTAGTCCTTCTCTGCACTGGGGTCTCATTTATTTATTCATGTTGATGTGAACAGACAGTTTGTTCTCTGGAGTTCCATCCATGGATTGTGTCAAGTTCAACACCACAGCTTCATGGTGGGTACCATGAGTACACAGTGGAGAGGTGCTCTGTGTCTTCCCATCCTTCTTCCTGGTGTTTATGTCTCCCTGGAAACTATTCTGGTGCTGGCAGAGCCAATCAAGTAATTTCTGTTTACCTGTTGTCAAAAGGGACAGTTGTGTGTGATTAGGTGTGTATTGATTATCTGATTTAAACCACAGATGTTTCCCCATAAAGTGTGCTGTGCCCCCAGTCTGTCTCAGAGCACTGGTATCTCCTCCCACGCAGCAGCACTGGGCTCACACCAGTTTGGGACTGGTTTCTTATTGCTGTCCTCCAGCCTGGCCTCCCAAGGGGGTGGAATTGTCAAATACTGCAGAGTCCTTTAGGATCTGAGAGCTGCTGTCAGGTAGGGACTTCCACTGCAAAAATTCTGCATTTACACCAACCTGTGAATTCCTTCTGGAAGGGGCAGAATACTGAGAATTCCGAGAGTTAATGGCCCAAGTGGGTTATGAGATCCATAATCACCGATGCTGTCTCTCCTCAGTGCATGTGTCTTCATCTGTCAGCCTTGAGGATCATCATGGGCCTGTGTGAAATGAAAAAACTCTTTAACTGCTTCATATTAACTAACATATTAGAGCCCTCCTGACATTATCGTTGTTAATTGTAACAAAACATGCTGCTGGTAACCCGAGTGTGCTCCCAAAGTCATCCCTGCTCAGAGAGCAGGAGGAGGTCACTGTCCCTGGGACCTGGGCTGCAAACACGCTTCTGGAAACCATCACAGCCTGGTGGCTCTCACAGTGCAGAGCACGGTGCAGCTCCTCAGGAAATGAAAACTGCATTTTTGAGGAAAGTGCCTCGCTCTGGCAGCTCAGCTCCTTTATTTTGGCCTTGCAATGGGAGCGGGTTTGCCTCCACCCAGAGGGGTGAGAGGGACAGAGCTCAGTGGGGAAGGGCCAGGATTAAAGGTGTGAAGAGCTGCTTGGCACAGCTGGGGGAGCAGTCCATACCCAGAAAAAGCTCAGGAAATATTCAGTAAATACTGCTGCTCTGCGTTTCTTTTGGATCTACAGTTCTTGCAGAGGCCCCTGTAAAAGTGTGGGCAGTAAGGAGTGCTCTGCAAATGAAGATTACCCGTTCCCTGCAGGAATTGCCCAAGGTGTTGGCACAGTCCCTGCAGGAGCCAGGAGCCCTTTCCAGGGCTGGCTCTCATGCCCTGCCTGGCTCCCAGCCCTGCCAGGGACCTTTCTCAGGGGCTCTGCAATCAAAGCTGGGCTGCAGTTGGTGTAAGGGAGGGGACCTGACCTGCTGCTCTTCAGCTTTAGGGTAAATTCCACCTTCCCAGGCCAGCCCAGGTGCAATGGTTGGTGAAACATGGAAACAATCTGCTCTGAGAGGACGAGGGGACCCATTTAACCTGATGGAATTTTGTTACTGATACTTTTATCTCTTTATTTCCTAGGATTATGTTCTCAAAGGGGCAGGCCCATGATTCTGTCAATATTCAGGCAAAATCAAAAAGACTTTTTGTCTGAATTAGGACCCATAAATTATGTCCAAACACAACCAGGCACATCCAGGTTGTCTACAGCTATACATAAAAGACTACATTTGTAGTGCTGGGTGTCAGGCCTGTATCACTCGAGGAGGAATTTATTCTACCCTGTACTTCTTCCAATTAAGTACTGGTGGATGCTCAGCTGTGACAGGCACTGATAAATGGATGTGGCAGGATCGACTGTGAATGTTTTGGCAGCAGCCCTCCTTCAGGTAGCTATTAACTTTATTTTTTAATATGAAATTCAGGCACTAAATCCAAGGGAAAAAAAAAAAAAAAAAAGCATACATAATGTAGGTTAATTAAAATGCCTGTAAATGAACAGGTGACAGGTGCCAAGCCCCATGACAACCACAACTGGAGAAATGAAAGTGCAACAGACTATTAGGATTCCTGTGTTAATCAGGTAATAGTAACTTGGGTAATTACAAAATCATATGAAATCTTTTTTAAATCCCAAACCTCATTTATAGCCTTTTGGAGATAAAATATAAAATGTAGAGTTTTAATCCAAAAGGACTTTCTCTTCTCTGGAGCCCTCAGTCTCAGATTTCTTCCATGGCTGACACAATTAAAGGCTGAATTTTTTTCTCTCCCCTCTCTTCAATTTTATTTTAATTAAGAAATATTAAGTTAAAAGCCACCGAAGAGTATGAGTTTCTCTCTCTCTAGCAGGTATTTGGTAGTCACTTATGTGTCCCAGGGCCTTTTGCTGTGTGTCAGGTGGAAGCTGTCACATGCACCTGTTGGCTCTTAGAGGTGGAATTTATTTTTGTGCTGAGAAGCAGCACAGGGCACGTGTGAGATGAACCTGGAATAGACTGGAAGCTGCTCTGCCTTCCCAGGAGCAAATTATTTGCAGATAAGAAAAATTCTGATTAAAATCTTTTTTTTTTTTCTGTGAGTATGAGCCCAAGCAGTGATACAATTTCATATCTGATATGCAAACTAAGACAACAGCCCATTGCTGCAGCCTTTCCCAGGCTGAAAAGCCTTTCCAGGTATGGTTTCCCAAGTAACCACATCCAGCCCTGCTGAGGAGATGCTCTCAGACATTTCTCCTCTGCTTCTGGAGTCTAACTGGGGTCTTGATCCCAAGCAGAAAGTTTAGCAGAGCCATTAAGTGACTTGCCCAAGGTCATTAATGCAAATCAGTAGACAAATGAAACCTTCCAGACTCGTGCTGTAATTACCAAGGCATACTCCTCTCTCTTGGCCTATCAAAAATGTAAAAATATATATAAAAATTGTAATTAGGGCTAGGAGGTGATGCCTTTGCTGAGAGCCTGCACCAGGGTTCCCTCTGTGAAGAGCCTGATTCAGACTCTGGCATATAAAGATTTTTCTCAGATTTTTTTTTTTTTTTTTCCTTTTTAAAATCCAGATCTCAAAAATGAAAAACATTGGTTTTCATCCTTGTCCCTGCAATAGAATTTATTACCCCTGGGCTATAGACAGCCAGACAAATAGAAACAGATTTCTTTCTTTCTTTCTTTGACTTGGAAAGATGAGAAGATGAGAACATGTTTTGTACATTCCTACACTGCAGCCAAAATAAAGGTCTTTATCTTCAAGGAAATCAGAGGTTTGGTTCTTGGTAATACCCCACTAACCCAGACAGTGACAAATTTCCAGCTTTCCACACCATACCAGGAACATGATGACATTCAACTCCCATCAAGAACAAGGGGGCCTTCTCTCCCTTTCCCTTTTCTGATCAACACTGGCTATAAATTAAACAAAGAAAAGGATGGAGCTTTATTTTAGGAAGCTTTTGGACCACAAGTTGTGTAGTTGTGTTTTGGATTAAAGGTCAGGATGGGAAATCTGCCAAGCTTTCCCCTCCCCACTGCTACTAATTGTCACTGCTCCAGTGGGAAAAAAAAATAAATAATACTGGATTAAGGGAAAAAAATAAACCCAGTAAGAATAATAAGCAGAAAACAGAAATCAGGCTTCATCCAGTGCTTGAGATATGCCCACCTCTGTGCCAGCCTCCCCTGGGCATGGGGGACAGTGCTTATTTTGTTTGGGGCTTTTTCCCTCCCTCCCAACCTCTGCCTCCTTCAGTGTTTTTATTCAGGCACAGCAGGCACAAAAGTGAACGCTGACAAGCTTTGGCACACTTAAAAAAAAATAAATAAAAGAGGAAAAAATAAAAAAAAGGAGGAAAAAATTGCTGCCCCTCTCCCCAAGCCGTCCATTCTGTCGCCAGAGCCCTGCATTTTGCAGCATAAAAGCATAATCAAAAGAAATCACACTTGGACTCAGTCAGGGACAGGGCAGAATAGTCCCTTTAGCTTTATGCTAAAAAAGAAAATAATTGGACCAAAATTCGTTTGAAATAGGAGCAGGAAACAGTTTGTTTGCAATCTATTTCCTCTGGAAAACAGCAAACCCTATTAAACCCTCTTTGGGAGCTATTTATTTTGGAAACAAGTTCACCATTCTGCAGGCAGCACACAGAGGCAGAAAAAAGTTGTAGTGGAGTGTAATCTTTGGAGGAAATGTCCGTGTTTATCTGCAGCGTAGTTCCAAGCAGAAAAACAAGTGTTGAGCAGCTTCAGCTGGGCTGGGAGGCAGAAAAACCAGCAGAGCCAAGGGTTCTTCTTCTCTTCTCCAAAGGGACATGCCAAGGGTTCTTCTGCTCTTCTCCAAAGGGACATGCCAGGGGTTCTTCTGCTCTTCTCCAAAGGGACATGCCAAGGGTTAGGGTTAGGGTTAGGGTTAGGAGAGAGTTAGGGTTATCCTGGTTAGAGTTAGGGTTATCCTGGTTAGAGTTAGGGTTATCCTGGGAGACTGGGATGCAAATAACAAATAACAAATAACAAATAACAAATGTTCTAGGCTTTGCTCCCTCAGGGAGTCCAGGACCTTCCCAAAGTGCAAGGTGGGCTGGAGGAGTTTGGAACACACTGTTCTTCTGTTAGTGTTTCTCTCTTCTGCTCTTCTCCAAAGGGACATGCCAGGGGTTCTTCTGCTCTTCTCCAAAGGGACATGCCAGGGGTTCTTCTGCTCTTCTCCCAAGGGATGTTCCCTCTGTGTTTGCTGTCCTGCTCTTCTCCCAAGGGATGTTCCCTCTGTGTTTGCTGTCCTGCTCTTCTCCCATCCCCACCCTGCAAACCCCACAGCTCACCCAACCCTGGTGTTCTCATTCCTGGGGGGTTTCCCCCTGGGACATCCACACCAGGGTGAGACACCAGCAGTCCCAGGCTGTGGAGGCTGCTGCTGGTGGCTCTTACCTCTCTTTTCCATGCTCAAAACACAGGAGAATCCTCAAGGGAGCAGTTGCAATGAATGATTTCCAGCTGGTGCATTGTGATGGAGCAGTTTGGGGAAATATTTGATGGCAGAGATGAACCAGTTCAAACCTTGCTCCTGATTTGCAGTGGGACAGGACCTCCCAGAAAATCCACTGATCTTCTCTCTCCTAACATTGTTGTTAGTGCTGGACACAGAGAAGTTCCTCGCTAGACTTTTGTGTTTCTTCATTTAGGAAGGGTTAAATCAACACTCCCCAGTGCTGTGACTGCAGGTAACCCATGGTACCTGTGGGTTTGGTTCTGTGTCTGCTGCCAGGCAGGGTCGTTTTCACCAGACAAGGGTGGGCTCCAAGGCCTTTTCCAGCTCTAGGTACCCATTAGCCCTGACACAGCTACATCCTTGCACAGCCTCACGTGCCCTCGGTGTCCTCACACCTGCAAGGACCTGCAGGGAGCTGTGCAGCTGCTGGGAGGTGTGAGGGTTTATCCTACATCTGAGGCACTGAGGAGGCATCTGCCAGGCCCTGCCACTTCCCCAGAGCTGAGCTTTCCCTCCGAGCTATAACCACGTCCTCCCCAGCTTTGTCTTATCTGTCCTGATAAGATTAACCCAGTTATGTGGGTATTTGCATTCCTCTTAACCACCCACTCCTGTCCCCACTTCCCCTGATCTCCTTCCTTCTCTACATTAATTTCTTTTTATATTTAACCTTTAGATTTTGGAGAAAGGAGTATAATGGGTCTCAGCAGGATATCATCTGATTTCTGCTCACAAGAGAGGGTCTTAAGTTTCCCCACAAAGTGGCTGTGATTTATGAGCTGTTTCACACTTAGGGGTTAAGTGTTATCTCTCAGCCCAAATATCCTGTATTAGCAATAGAGCTGATTACCACTGTTTGTATCAGTCATTGGGATCCTTAAATAAAATGGAGAGCAGCTTGTTGGAAATCCTCATTTCATTGAAAAGCATGGTTTAACTTTAATAGGGTTTGCATATATATCGTAAATCAGCTTGGAAAAAGGAGGGCATATTTTTTTTTCTCCATCTGATTGTTTTACACATTTCAACAGTGTGTAAAAACACAGCCTGTCATTGTTAATTTTAACCAAAGGGAATTACTTCTCAAAAGGCTGCAGTCCTGATTAAATGGAAAAGGTATCAGTAGTGTAAATTTGGAGCTGATTAAATGCCATCAGCTCAGATTCCTTATGCAAAAGAGATTCAGGGATTAGGATGACTGCTTTCACCACCTAAATAACACCAGTGCTTAAGCACACCCAATGCAGGGAACTTCTGCAACACTGGCTTTGTGTTTTAGCACAGGGCAAACCTGAATCCTGCAGTCCTTGGATTGAGCTGATCCCCCTTTCCTGTCCTACAGAAACTGGGTCTTTCCTGCTCATGGGAGACTGGGATGCTAATAGCAAATAACAAATAACAAATACAAATAACAAATAACAAATAACAAATAACAAATAACAAATAGCAAATAACAAATAACAAATAACAAATGTTCTAGGCTTTGCTCCCTCAGGGAGTCCAGGACCTTCCCGAAGTGCAAGGTTGGCTGGAGGAGTTTGGAACACACTGTTCTTCTGTTAGTGTTTCTCTCTTCTGGTATGGTCCTGGGGATACAAATGGAAATTAACAGGCAGGACCATTCCTGATTCCACTGTTCCCTCACCTGCAGAATTGCCACAGCTTTTCTATTCCCAGCCTTTCTATGGATGAGCAGCTCTGCCTCCATCGAGGGTGAGGAAGGGCTTTGCAGGAGAAGGGACCTGGTTTCTGTGCTCAGAGCAGGTCAGAGACTCCTCCAATGGTTTGGGTTAGAAGAGACCTTAAAAAGATCCTCCAATCCCAGCCACTTCCCCCTGTGCCAGGGACACCTTCCACTAGAGCAGGCTGGGTTTGCATCCTTCTCTCTGGTCAGAGAAGGGTGGAATTTGCCTCCTCAGGCAAATGAGTTATCCAAACACTTCTCTCACTGTCAGGGACACCTTCACTGTCACCTGTGGGACGTGATCACCTCCCTCTCTAGGCTGGACCCTCTGGACAGGTAGACAGAGGTTTAATCAGGTGGAAATGGCAGGAATTTGAAAGGATTTATTTAACATGGGATCCCAAAAAGCTTTGGGGCACTGCAGTGGGCCAGAATGCTTCGTGGTTCTTTACAGACAGGACAGACCTCAGAGCCAGGCAGGGAGTTCATCCCATGGATGGTGAGATGGTGGGAGATGGGTTCCCTTGGGACTGTACAGAGCTGGACATGCTGGACAGAACTGCAGAATGATCCTGCAAATCCCACACAGGACCAGGGTCAGCTCTGTGCTGTTCCAAGCAGCTGCACAGAGAAGGTGGTGAGGGAACAGCACCACAAGGCTGAGGGACAATGACCAGAAGAGAAAGAAAATGCCAACATTTGCAAGCATTGCAATGTGTATACTCAGACTTACTGCAGCTTATTCATAATTCAAATTTTAAATAATGCACTCTTTTTCCAACTCTATGGACCACAGATTTCACATCCTCACATGTGATATGGGAACATGGGCAGAGGTCTTTCCTGAGATCCAAATCCCTCGTGATTAAAATCCTTCTGTGGTTACTTTGGTGCTTTTCTCACAGCACTCAGCAGTTAACCAAAGGCAAGAATTTCACCCAGGGTTTTTTGGTTTAGGATTTTAGGGTTTTGTTTTTTTTGCCTGGGCACATATTGTCAGGTACTGGCAAGTTGATAGGCTTTTATTTCATGCATAACTAAGGAAGCAGCAGTAGTATGAAGGGAGCTGGGCTACAGCTGATATCTAGAGTAGAACTTACTTTAATTGAAAAGCAGTTCTAGTCAATTTTTTTTCCCCTTCTCTTCTTATAAGAAGGAGGGGGGGAAGAATTGTTTTCAAGCATTATTAAGCTTTTTTTTTTTCCTCCCAGAAGCTAAGAAAGCCATCTGTGAAAACCTGTTTGCATGTTTGTTTTCTACAATAAAATGCAAAATACTTCTTCCTGTTAGCGGATTATGCCATATGTCACTGCCTGTAACAAAACCAGCATGTTTATTAATGAACCCAATCAGAGGCAGGGATTTAGAAAGATTTAAAGGAACTGAATTTTCAGTTCAATATTTTAGTGTAGAAAAACTTCTGGTCTGTTGTTCATGTTGTACTTGGAAAACTCAGGCTTTGTTTCTTATATGAATTTGCTAAATTGGCAGTGGAGGGGAGCAGGAGGAAAGTCTCTGGAAGGGAAATCACACTGAGATCCCTGTGTTCTGCATGCATGAACCCCCAGCTGATTGTGATCAGCAGTTTATATGTGATTAATATTTAATTTGATTGGTATAGTTTTTTCCTCCAGATAAGCTAATTAAGTAAGTTGATGGAAAGGACACCCTTGTGCATTAATGTAGCAGCGTTCTGGTTTCTGTAGGGCAGACTAAACCTTCCTGAGTTACAGATGAGCTGCAGTCAGCTTTCTCAGTGTGCAGGGATCTGAATTCCATGGCTTTGCTCTTCCCTCCCCAGACTGTTTGAGAGCTGTGCTCACACAATTGCTGCTGTGCTGGGGCCTGTTCCATACATGATAATATATCTGTTTATTTAGGGTTACCTGTTGTGAGAGAAGGAAAGGTGACCAGAGACTTTCTGCTTGTCCCTTCACATGGCAGGAGACTGTGCCTGCCCAGAACCTGCCTACAATCCTGCGAGCTTCTGACTGCTCAGATGGACAAGGTCTCTTATCAGAAGGGTTCAAAGCTCAGCACACTCTTTATCTTTAAACTCTAATACTGCCCTCCCTGATTTAGATCTCACTGTAGAGCTCAGCTCAGGCTGATAATGCTGCTGGCAGCAAGATGGAGCATTTCAGCTCAGGCTGGGACTTCTCGTGTTGTTCCACCCAGGACCAAGCAGCACTCACCAAATTTTAGGATTTTAGGTTGCTGTGTGAGGACTTCTTACCCCTTCTTCTGAGTTCACAGAGAATTTACAGTGCTTTTTATATGAGTTTTTTGGAATATTCCATCACCTTCCAAAACCCTAAAATAAACAATAACAGTGTGATTTTTTCACTTGTGCTTCCAGGGTGTAACCACAGGCAAAGGGTGAGAGCCAGCTCTGTTCTCTGGCAGCAGAGCACTGCTGGAAGTGGATCCATTGCTTCCACAGGTCAAAAACATTTCTCAGTGCTGAAGTTCCTGCACTGAGACCAGGCTGGCCACTCATGAGAGGGATAATTGAGTTAGCATCTTCAAAATTCATATCTTAAGGCAGGAAAAGGTGTTCATTAACTCAGTAGATGTATTTACTAATGCAGTCATGAAACAGCTTCCTAAGTGTGCCTTGTGAAGACCAGAGGAAAGAAACTCCTCTTAACATTCCTCCAACTTTCTTACATCTAATGAAAGGCTCTGTAATTTAGTGTCCTTCTCAAAGCATAATTCATCATGGAAGAAAACTGAAAAATAAAAGTGACCTTTTTGAAAGGTCAGTTCATATTTATGCATCAGCAACAGTCATGAGCACAGGTTTGGAGCAAGACAAGGCTGTCCTAAAATAGCATTCCATTAATTGTTTAATCAGCCCGTGCTTGTTACAGATTTGACATCTTCTGTAGACAAATCAGGTCAGAGGTAACAAGTGATTCAAAGAAACAGATAAAAACATTCTTCTTACAAGAAAAAATCTGAAACTGGAGCATACTCCTTCATTCTGGAAAATTAATAACCTGAGAGCTTTCACAGGCTCCCTGAAGGCCCAGGACTCCTGGATTCCCACCCATCTGCTTAAGGCTTCCCAAGGAATTTGTCAACCCTTGTTTTGCTGCCTTTATTTTTCTCCACTTTAGCTTTCTTAGCAGGTGCCTGTTGTGGGAGTGACCTTTGCTCCCTGTTTGGCTGCAGGACCTCATCCAGGGCCTGAAATGCTCCCTCAGGGAGCTCCCTGGGCTGTGGCAGCCTTTCTGCAGCCAGCAGGAAGGGGTTAAAACTCTGTTTTTAGGGTTTAGAGCATCCTCCTGTCCTTGGGAGAGGGAGCAGCATGCATGGGGTGTGTGTGGGCCAGAGCAGGGTCTGAGGGCTGCCTGGGCTGCTGCACTCTCCGTGTCCACCTTGGGATTTCAGGAGACGAGCCCTGAGGATGTGTCTGTGGCTTATCTGAGAGGAGGAATGCTCATGAAGGATTTTATTCACGTTGTTCCCAGCAGTAGGGACGTGTCCACCTCTCTGCTCTCTGCCTAAAGGCCCACAGCTGATTTCTGTCCCCTGCCCGCTGTCCCTGGCCAAGCTCTCCCCTCTCAGCTTTGCCTGCAGATGATTTTGTTGCCCCCCCACCATTGCAGTTCCAGACACCTGAACTTTGTCAGCTCTCCAGTTCAGTTTCCCAGCTGAGGAACAGGCAGCTCCTGAGGCTGCTGTGGGAACAGGGAACGTGCACACTCATTTCTCCTGACCATCAGTGAGTGATGGTGGCACAGGGCAGGAAGCCCTTCTGCATCCCGTGCATGGCAAAGCAGTGTTGTTATTCTGGCTGCATAGCTTGGCTTGTTATTGAGCACATGCTTTGCAGATTAGCCTGTTTGTATAGCCAATCGAACATGTGCTCCATTAAAAATTAAAACATCCTGTTTTAAGGATGGAGCAGGAGACATCAGCTGCCACTGTGTAGCAGACATGGAAAGCCCCCAGAGCCCATTACCATAGGTTACAGCAAATGTTAATCAGTGCCAATGCAGTTAAATAATGCAGTTCGTGCAGATGGCAGCTCCTACATCGACTCACAGATGTGTCCTCGAGTCCCTGAGGTTGCTGTATCACAGGAGCTGTCGGGAACAGTCAGATCTGCTGCTGACTGTGGCTATCACCTTTGTGTTTATGCCACAGATACCAGCCAGAGAAAGGCAGCCATGCCTAGGCCTGAGCAGTGAGGTCAGGAACACACCAGAGCATAGCATGAGGCTGGACCTGAACTCAAATAAAGCAAAAAGGAAATCTGTGTCCTTCACAAGTTGGGATTTTATTTTATTTTATTTTATTTTATTTTATTT
>NC_031787.1:1017608-1019909 GCF_001522545.3 Parus major | reverse complement strand
TTATCATCATTAAAGACCTGGATCCACAGCTCAGCTTTTGGACAGGGATATTTGTGGTCACTGAATGTCATTACAGCCATTCCAGGTGTGCAGGAGGGCAGGGAAGAGATTCTCAGCCTGCAGCAGTCAGGCTGGGCTTGGGACTTCTGTATCCTCCCCATCCCTGCAGAACCAATTCTGCAGCTGGAGCCCTGTGCACAGCAGCCTTTAGGTCACATCCAGTGCAGGTGTTCTCTGCCAGCTTGTCCTACCTCAGGAGAAGGAATTTATTTACCTTTTCAGCTGTTTATGCTCAGGATGTGTGTTTATGAAAAGGAGTGTGCAAATCTATATGACATGCAAGAGTTTGCAGATGAAAGTTGTGCTATAAATATAAATATTGTTTCTAGGATCTGTCATGCTGTTCAGTAGGTACTAAGAAGAAAAAACATTGCAAGTCAAGAAGCTAAAAAGCATTTCTTTTTCTTTTTTCACATCTTAGAGTACCCTTCATCATCTATTTGTATTTCAAGTCTGTGTCACTGGTGAATGTTCTTTATCCCAAATCTGGGGACTTCTTTTAAAAAAGCTTGTCTCCTTTTTAAAAAAAGATTCTGTCTGTGTATGTTGTGTGGAATATCTTGAAAAATTAAAAACTTTAATCAGTAAACACTTGGCTTTTTCTCAACTTTTGCTTAAAGACACAGATCTGAGGTTTTCTCCTTTCCTGGTGTCTTCACCACAGCTCTGGGTGTGTGATGTCAGCAGCACCCAGCACTTGGTGCTCTTTGTTGCAGTGGCTCCGTTGGTGTTTGCTGTGGAAGATGAGCTCCAAACCAACCATCTGCACTGAGCCTCAGCTGAGACATTTGCTTGTTACAACTGTGATTTCTTGAAGCTGCCATGAGACTGTCCCACTGCACCCATCCCATGGCACTGGATGGCACAGCCAGCCTGCATCCCATCCTTCCTCCAGAGCTCCTGGCACGGCTGGGAATTCCCAGAGTGCAGGGAGGCTGGGGGAGAGATCTGAGAGCATAATACATTTTGGTTATTTAAATTTAGTTCTCAAGGCTATAAAATGGGACTTGGAACTCAGGGGACTCATTTTTTTCCTCAGTAGTTTCATCTTTTAACCATTAATTGCCAGCTAGGCAGTGTGGGATGAGCGTTCTGCTGTGACCATGCTTCTGTCAATTAATAATGGAACGTATCCAAAGTTTATCTGTAGCAATCATTCATACCATCTGGCAATACAAATTAGATGATTTTGAAGGCAGTCTACAAACAGGCATGTTGTTCTAGGGGCTGCCATAATTATATCTATCAAATAGAGAGGGAAAAAATGTATTTAATGCATTTTTAAGTAGCGTATGGAGATCAGGATCCCCTGAGAGCGAGCTGGGCTCCCAGAGAACAGGGGCAGCAGCAGATTTCTTTAGCCCTCCCGTGTGTGTGTGTATCAGCAGTGCTCCCAGTGAGGACCAGCCATTTCAGGGAATGAGCAGGGGATTATTTTTCTTGCCCATTCTGGCCCTGGCCTCATTCCCAAGCCTGACAACAGCGGTGCCAATTAGTGACAGACTGGGGACTGGCCAGAGATGACAAGAAGCACTCACAGGACAGGCAGCAATGCTTTAAATGAGCTGCTGGATCAAAGGGAAGGGCAGGAGCCGTTTGGGCAGCAGGCAGCAGCCCCACGTTACTCAGCAGTGTTTGCAGTTGAGTCCCACACACAGGCTGGGATGGAGCCTCTCTTGTTTCCATCCAGTCCTGGAGCATCCTGACCTGCACCCACAGAATATCGAGCCCAAGAGCTGCTTTCCCCCAGGCAGGGTGGCAGGCTCGGTGTGATCCCCCTGCTGGGGCTCCTTCCCTGCCCCAAACGGAGCCCCAAAGGCTCTGACCTGCCCTGGAGCTGGGGATCCCTGTGGGGATGGTTTTTACATCAGCTTCACCAAAACTGGGCAATCCACGGGTCTGCCACTGCCAGCTCGGGCTCTGCCTCTCCCTCAGGAGGTCTGTCCTGCACAGAGGGAAGGTGGTGTCCCCTCCTGAGCCCTGGCCACTGGAATGGTAAATTAACAGTAAATTAAAAAAAATAGTAAATTAAATAGTAAATGGAATAGTAAACTACAATAGTAAATGGAATAGTAAATTACAATAGTAAATGGAATAGTAAACTACAATAGTAAATGGAATAGTAAATTACAATAGTAGATGTAGAATGCTCCTGTCCTGTCCCCTCTGTTCAGAGGTCACAGCTGACCCTGTCCTGTCCCCTCTGTTCAGAGGTCACAGCTGACCCTGTCCTGTCCCCTC
>NC_031787.1:1016259-1017378 GCF_001522545.3 Parus major | reverse complement strand
CAGAGGTCACAGCTGACCCTGTCCTGTCCCCTCTGTTCAGAGGTCACAGCTGACCCTGTCCTGTCCCCTCTGTTCAGAGGTCACAGCTGACCCTGCCCCAGGCCTGGCTGAGCTGAAGCACCTGGAGCTGCCAGACTCACCTGTGCTGGTCTCTCCATCTCATTGCTGCTCTATCAGATGTAACATCAAAGACCTGGAAATGAAAGAAATGTGAAATATAGTTTATTCTCATAATTATAGATGAGGAGTTGTAACTGCATCTGTGCACTTCTCAGTAAAGCAGATGTTCTGCCTTTAGAAGGATATTTATAGACTATTGAAGGTAAACAATCCTGGCTTATTTCATATTGCAACTACATTTGCACTGAGTTTAGCTGCAATTTGATCAAAGAAGCTGCTGACATGTCAGCTTTACTGATACAAGATAGTTTTTCCTTGCTATTTCTGCTAAATAATCTCTGCCTATTTTTCAGATGAACTGTTTTGATATTAGTAAGTTCTTTGGAGTTTCAGTTGAGGAGTGAATTGGTATCATATGCAAACCCATCCTCGATCTCTGAGTCATCAGCTTACAGCCTCCCTCACACAGTTTGAGGTGACTGTGTGGTTTTGGGGCTTTTTCCTCTCTGAGTATTTATTCTCTGTCCATTTTCAACGCTCTGTAAATAGTTCAACATCAGAATTTTGACATGTGTGATGAATTTTGGTGTTTAAAGCTCATAGGGCGTTTGCAGCAGTTTGGTCAGTACTTGGTGAGTTACCCCAGTCTTTCACTGGTGTTTTATTCCTGTTCTCCCAAGTGTGTGGGTGACTAGGATGGCATTTAGCTGGTAGACCAGCCTGTATCACAATGATTATAAACTAATGTTTAGGTGCACTGCAAAATTAATTTCAGTGCTTCTTATCTGATGTGAACTGAGAGCAGTATTTCCAAAGCAATGATGAAAACCTATGGCAGCTGGAAATTTATCTTGGATTTGACAGTGGCTGAAGAAGTGTAAATTGGAGACAATGCAGTGGGTGAGTGCAGGAATGAGTAAAACTGCTCTGGAGCTGCAGTTGCTGTCCAGGTGGGAGATCAGGGAAGGTTCTTTCCCCAGAGGTGCTGGCACTGCCCAG
>NC_031787.1:1010868-1015884 GCF_001522545.3 Parus major | reverse complement strand
CTGATGATCCCAGTGGTCCCTTTGAGCTCAGGATGTTCTGTGCTGCTGTGATTCTGTGGTTTTGTGTCTCTGTGGGGCTGTGCTGAGCTGAGCTGTGGCACTGACCCAGAGCATCCCCTCTCCGCTGAGAAAGCTGCAGTATCCATGGCAAAGGCATTTTAGAAAAACCTTCAGAACAAAGCAGCTGAGCAGATTTAACTTCTCCCCCTCCACAATGTGCAGGTGCCTGTTGTATTTAGGGCCCTGGTCCAGTAGCACTGAAGTCAATTCAAACCTCCTTGCTGGTTTCCATCGTGTGAAACCTTCATTGTTGTGTGCTCAGCCTCATTCCTGAGGAGGTGGAGTCGCTCCATGATTCTACATAGGAGAGTTAAATGCTCCTGTGTCTCCACTGGTGTCAGCCTTTACGCCTTTGACAAGCAATAACAAAAGCAGGCTGGGAATGGGCCCTATATTAAGCTTGTTTGTGCTGATGTTCATCACATGCCTTCTGGGAGGGGCTTTCATGGCTTTTGGAGTTGGGGATTTAAAGGAAAACCAAACTGGTGTTGTGAAAAACATTCCCTTCTTCCCCTAAAGCAGAGCAGTTAGTCTACATCTGTTTCTGGTTCCTATTTCATAAAAAAAGAAATATAAAATCAGTAATTTCAGTTTGCCAGTAGCACTTCTGCAGCCCTGAAAGTGTGACATTAAGCAACTTATTTTTACTAGGTCAAGCCTAATGTGACCTAGCTTGCTGCTAAGGAAAGCCAAGGAAAGTAATAATTCAGATATGTCACTGCAAAGCTCAGGTTTATTTTTTTTTAAAAAACTTCCTTTTCCTTCAATTAGTTTAAAAAGAAAAGCACATACATACATACATAATATAATGTATAAAGAACTTACATCTGAGTGTACATGTTTGCATGCATTTTATACACAAACTTGTATTCATTAAATTTGAGTGGATTTTTTTTTTTTTTATTTTATTTTCTATAGGTATTGAACTGCAATCTTTACCTGGGTGGGCACTGGAACATGCAGTGCCTGGCAGTGTACCAGTCAGTGGTTTAAATTAACATCACAAAACAAACTCCCCCAGCTGTGTCTGAGTGCAGGTGGACTCTGAAAATGCCTGTTTGAACAGGGGTCACCAAAGAGGGGATTCACAAGTGACACTTCCACGTGAGCAATGCAGGATGCTCTCCTGTTAAAGGATGTTTTAAGCACCATTTACAAGCTTTAAGGTACAATCAAATGACAAAAAAGTCTTTTTCTCCTGGTAGAAATGCTGATTCTCAGATAATCTGTATTAGAGAGTTTCAGAGCTTAATTAAAAACAGATCAAAATTTGGGGAAGGATTTCAGGATTTGGCTCTTCATTTGAATGTAAACAGCAAAAGCATACATTCAAAAATTACATTGCATTGGGAATTCACAGCTACAAGGTGACTTGTCAGGGATGATGGATTCCTTAAAATCCCTCCTATTCTTTCATCAGCAAAATAGCTGTGAAGTTTTTAAGGTATTCATCTGCTCTGTGCCCAGCACTGCTGTGCTAATAGGTGCAAAGGTTTAACTGTTTTCCACTCTTTAAGCATCTCTGTCTTATCTTCAGAGCCAGCTCTGTGTGTCTGAAGTCCTGGAAAGCAGGTGATTGATCAAGGAATTTAGGGAACAGCTCCCTTGATAAAGCCAGGGAGGATATTTCCTAAGAGGGGCAGTGGGACTGAGGAAAGCAGGGAACTTATTTAACAAGCAAGGTTTGGGTTGGATAATCTGCATAATACATCCAGTGGCATTAAGTCTGTCATCTCCACACTGCAGCCCTGGTTTGGGTTCTGCTCCAGCTGTCTTTCACTGTCGGTTCTAATAAAGAGCCGTGGTCAGCCCCAATTCCCCGGGAGCACAGAGTTCTGTTTTGTGAACTACATGTGCCTGAGGCCTCTCATGCATGATTTAAACTGCTTTGTAAATGTCAATAGGTGGAAAAGCATTAGATCCCTTGTAGATTTCTCCAAATCCTCAAAGATGTGTACACCATGTATAAACCATGCTAGAGTTTCAAGGCCACTGCAATCTCTCCGCTCTCCTAACTGGGGGTTTAAGGTATTGCCAGAAGCAAGATATCGGTGTATACATGATTTGATCCAGCTGGCCAATGAGACCCTTTATTAAGAAAACCTTTGCTCCCATGGAAAGTCCCTTGTGATACTAAGTGGGCACACAGCATAAATGTTGAATGTCCTTCAAACTTTGTTGCTTTATGCTGTCTTTAAAAAAAATAAACCCAAACGCGTCTCTGCTTTGTGTGTGGAGCCTGCCTCTAAATGGAGGACACATGGATCTCCCATTTCCCTGCATCTTGGGGCAGAGGTGGAAGTAGGACTTTGTAGGTTATGAAAGAAGTCAGTTTTTAATTAGGAGTGTGCTGTCTGTTGGCAGAAGCCAGCGACCATCAGAAATAAATAAGAATCTGTTGCTAATGAGGAACGGAGGGGTCTCAGCTGGCTCTGGGCACTGTAGCTCAGTGGTTTGCAGTGTCTGACGCTGTCCTGAGCTGTGTGGAAGGAGCCAGCCCCATTCCCAGCCATGGCAGAGCTCAGGACAAGGCTGGCACAGGCTGAGCTTTGCCAGGACTCGGGGGCAGGACTGGCTGCCCATCCCCAGCACAGCTCCTGCAGCTCGGGGTGTGCTGGGGACAGGGGAGGACACTGCCCCGTCTGTGACACAAGGAGGGGGCAGCTGCCACGGCTGTCACTGAGGACCATCTCACCAGTGCTAAATTAGCTGAGAAAAACACACTGATAGAGGAGTTCAGCTCTCAGTGAAATCCATCACTGTGGCCAAGGGTGAGCATGGCACTTAGGCACCAGTAAATCGCTATCTTGAAACTTATGGGCTGGAAAGATGTTGATTTGTTCTTCAGTTTACAGAATAAATATCATCTCCATCCTGTTTTCAAATTCATGGGGAAAAGATCCATGCCCAGCTTTGGATGACAGAGGCCCCAGCTCTGGCTCAGAAGTCCTTGAGCTGCAGGAAGAGTGTGGAGCCAGGGATGAGTGTGTGCAGTCAGGGCTGTGTGCTGGTGTCTCTGCAGGAGACACTGAATTGAGCTGCTTGCCTTCTTGTGCCACCGACCCTCCTGACTCCTCTGAGCTGCTTTTTGAGCAGAAAGTCACATTTATGTACCTTGGCTTACCTGGGGTGGGCTCTCTCTCTTTGCTTAGCAATGTGAAAATATATTCTTTGTCTCTAGCTCTTTATGTTCCATCATTTATCCTTTATTTTCAGTTTAAGGAGTTAGTCTGTGTAGCTGAGTGCATGCTTTGTCCTCGCAACTCATCTCTGGGCTGTGTTTCCAAAGCTGTTTACAATTTTTCAGATATTCTGTTTTAATCAGCAGGAACTTCTCAGGGTGCTGAGTGGCTCCTCAGAGAGCTGATCCATCCTGCAGAGTGCTGACAGGCCTTTTGCAGCTCCTGGCCATGCAGTAGTCAAGCTTTGCCATCACCATGGCCTCTGGAAGCCACTGGCTCCAACATCCCTGCCCTTCAGGTCCTTTCAAAGCTCATCCATTCTGGCTGAACTTTGGTTCTCAAGTACGACAGGTATCAAAAGGAGAGGCTCTCACTTTATCACAGTGTCTGTTTCAGTGCTGCCATTCCCCAGGAGCTGCTGGGTTTCTCCTGCCTTCTGCCCAGAGGTGGTTTTGGTCTCAGGTGACTTCATGCTGTGGTGCTTTCAGCATCTCAGGGACTGAGACCTTAATGTCTTATTTCCTTGTGCAAACACAGCCAGTGCTGTTGCCAGGACAGTGCCTGTCCTGCCCACAGAGCTCCCTGTCCATCCCCTTCATCATCAGGCAGCACTTCTGATCTCCCAGGAGCTGTGTTCCACTGCTTTCAGAGACTAAACATTGCATTTGCTGCTCAATATTGGTTATCCTTCAGTGGCTTATGGAGACAAGTAAAACTGCTATTTATAGATTTACTTTCTGTCTCTCCAGTTGAGTGCAGTGAGTTCTGACACACTGTCCCAGTAATCTGATCAGCCATGCTGCTTTTAAATGCAGGGCTGGGCCTTGGCCTCTGTCGGGAGGTGACAGCTGTCAGATACAGATAGTCGGCTACAGATCCTGGCTGCTAAAACCCACTCATTCATTCCTGTTACAGATCATTGCCCACAGCTTGAAACCATGCTTTACAGTCCGCCGATTAGCTGCCAAGAGATCTACATACTGTATTAGCAAGGTCAGCCAGGGAGATAAAGGCTAAAACCTCAGCCCAGCTGACTATTTTT
Source organism: Parus major (assembly GCF_001522545.3). Lineage (NCBI taxonomy): Eukaryota > Metazoa > Chordata > Aves > Passeriformes > Paridae > Parus > Parus major. The sequence goes on along the minus strand of NC_031787.1, from coordinate 1,011,600 downwards.
AAGCTGATAGCCACATGCACTGGTTTGTTTTCTTCCCTGCCCCTTTATACCACACCAGGACAATTAGAGGGTGAAAAAACCAATAAAGAGACCCTACAGTCTTGTAGGTTTTCTTTCTGTGTGGCTCAGGCCAGCAGTGGTGGGACAGGGACCTGTTGGAGATGTCACACACTCAGCTTGTGACTGGACACCTCATGAAATTCTCTGTCCTTGTTTCTTGAAGCAGGGCACTTGTTTTTTCCCTGCAGGACACCATGATGGAGTTCAGTTTGAAGCTTCCAGTGCTCAACTTGTTGGAAGATCTTCCTAAGTTATTCAAGACCGTGCATGAGTTCAGTTGGATTCCCAGAGTGAGAAATGGGCTGTCTCATCTCTGTGTCATTTCCAAATGCACCTGCTTTCAAGGCAGGAAGAGTGTTTGGGTTTAAATATGGGTATTTTGCTTTGGGTCATTTCTAAATTAGGAGACCTCAGATTCTGATAAAAGGATTTGGAAATCAAATTTTGTATCCTGCAAGGAGTGAGACAAAGAAAGAGCTACTGAACACCATGAACAGTTGTCACCTTCCTGCTTTTTTTATCAAATCAAAGACTCATAGAATCCCAGAATGGTTTGGGTTGGAAGGGACCTTACAGAACATCTCATTTACGTTTATTTTTAGTGCATCTGTTGGGGAAAAAGGTGGGTTTGGATTCAGAGGTGATGTGGACAAAGTATTGGCTGTCAATCCT
>NC_031787.1:1003368-1005868 GCF_001522545.3 Parus major | reverse complement strand
CAGGAAATCTGGTTTGCATTGAGCTCCTCATGCCTGACTGAGCCCAATTTAGGAATCAAATGTCAGTTTTAATTGTCCTTTGTGTGATCTGGGAATTAATAGCAGCAAGAAAAGCAGAAAAGAACTTGATAAATATACTGACATCTCTACTACTCTTGATAAAGTTTGAGTCATAACTGGACCTCTGATAAAGTATTAAAACAACAGAAGCTTGAACTAAAAAACATTAGTTTTTTTCTCCCTGGGATCTTCTCCTGAGATTCACAATTAGGTAACTTGCCACATTTACTGCTGCAGTGGTGATCATAAGGAGATTCAGGTACTTGAAAAGTAGGGTGGACATCTTGTGGGCAATTTAACAATTATTTTTAAAGCTTTGCTAATGCAACTGAGAGCCCAAGCTGCCTTCTTGGCACCTGCTGCTGAGTGTACTGTACATTAGATATACAAGAGATGGGGCCAGGGGGAGTTTCAAATTCAACAGCCCAGGTATCAATTAAAGTTGGGTTATTTTCATATGTCACCCTTCTGACCCTTTAAACAGAACAGCTATAGTGGAACCAGGATGTCTCTCTGACCCTATACTATGCAAATGCACCAAGGCCAGAAGGACCAGAAAAACCTCCTGAATTTTAATGGCAGAAGTGTGTGGTGCCCCAAACTCATTGACATTCTGAGTGGGTTCTTTCACTAATCCTCACACTCAGTAGGCACAACTTTCTTGATCTTGGTGCTTCCGTGGGGTGTGAAGGTCAAAAAGGCAGCAGAGATTGGTCAGGAGGAAGGCAGGCTCTGCACAACAGGTGGATATATATTTAGGCACAATTAGAAAGGGGCCTGAGCTATGAAATTCAGGTAAGGTCCCAAACTCTCCTGGAGCTGCAGCGATGGGGAAGCCACGTGTTTGGGTCAGTCCTGAGGAGATACTGCCTGGGCACTTCATCCACAGCCAGAGTTCCCCAAAGTCCCTTGCTGGGTGTACATTTTGAGGGATATTTTTGAAATAATCTGAAATAATCTGTTATCAGGAAGAACTTGGTGAAGTTTTAGTGCAGAGTTACCTGCGTGGTTCTTCTGCTTGGACCTCTCCACAAGGGACACGGAGAAGCAGCTCTGGCATTAAGAACAACAGAAGAGAGGCATAAAAAGAATGACATAAACTGTTCTCTGCAGTGATTTTCTTTCAGCTGTGTTGTGTTCCCCTCGAAACAGGTGGAGTTTCAAGAGTTTCAGAGCTGCTGGCTCCGTGTGGAGGTGCAGTGGTGACTGGGGGTGCTCAGGTCCTCCTGGGCAGGGCACAGTGACAGCCTGCTCTTCCCTGCTGATAAAGAGTTTCTGTATTTTGGGGGCTGATGCTGCATCTGGTGGCTCTGAATGAATTCCACTTGCTGTGGAGTGGGATGCAGGCACTGGTGGGTCTGTGCTGTGCACAACAGTGGGTTTATTCTGTGCTGGATTGAAGGGCAGAGCTCAGAGCTGGAGCATTACAGAGTGAGGAAAGGGGGTTTTACTGCACAGATGATTTTCATTCACTTAGCAGCTCAGTTTTGTTGGTTTGTTTTGTGTTTTTTTCTTAGTTGGCCCTGGCTGGTTTTGCTCTTCTTTGCTCTTTTATTCCCAACAGCTTTAAAAATCTTAAATGTTTATGGATTTGGGCTACATAGTATTTAAATTCCCAAACAGAGGCCCATTCTTCTCTGTAACAACCTTGTGACTTTCTAAGGTTGTCAAATGTGTTACTTTTTTTTTTTTTAAAGGGAGTTTTGTATATAGAACCTCAATTATTTCCTCATAAAGTGATTTTAAAATGATTCCCCAGTGAGTTTTGGGAAAGTGTGTCTAGACTCTTTTCTTTTTCTGTTTTATCCCAGTCTCCCCTTCCAGCCTGCCCCTATCATTTTGCAGGTTATGGATAGCTGAGGATTTGTTGTACTGCAATTTAATGCTGAGTGTGTGCTGTGACCTTTTGGAGGGGGGCAGCCTGTTGGCAGTGTCATTACAAATAAAGTACTAACAGATCTCAGATGTTTAGAGATTCCAAGCTGCACACTGATGCCTGCAGTCGTTTATAAACTCACCTGTGCAGGTTTTCACATCTGACTCCGGGCTGGTGGTGTGGTCGTGCTCGGATCCAGGTGAGCTCCCCTCGGTGCCCCTGTGCTCTGCCCAGAGCAGCAATTGCAGCAGATAAAGCTGCCTGCAGGGCCAGCACGCAGCTTTTGGTTATTCCAGGTTATTTCAGGTGGGCACAACCAGCTACAAAGGCTTTACAAACCCTGGCTGTATTCACCAGGCTGCTCCTGGGCGGTGGCAGAACTCAGAGTCCCGTGGGAGGGAGCCAAGCCGTTCAGTTGGGTTTGGGGGGACTTTTGGAGCCCCAGGCAGTGGCTGCAGTCAGGGGCTGTCCTTGGGGTGCAGCCCAGCTCCTCACACTCGCTCCTGGTACAGCCTTGCTGCAGTGGGACAGGGACAGGGGGACAGGGGGACAGCAGGACAGGGG
>NC_031787.1:988535-1003000 GCF_001522545.3 Parus major | reverse complement strand
GGGACAGGGGGACAGCGGGACAGGGGGACAGGGCAGTGGAGCAGACGATGCCTGAAGCTCTGGCTGTCCCAGCAGGGTGGGTTTGGGTGAGTGCAGGGCACACACTCAGCACACACAGCTCCAAGTCCTGCTGTGGTGCTGACAGGGGACAGGGCGCTCCTGGAGAGCTGGCAGGGAGGATTTGTGTGGCAGGATGCTAAAACAGCCAGAGCTGTGCTTGGCTTTACTGCGGGAAGTGGATTAGGCAAATCCCTGAGACAGTGCAGAAATCCATTTTTCCAGGTGCTGAGGCTGAAGGAAACCTGTAATTAATAGTACCCCGATTTTTACTTAGTTAAGTCTTAGAGCGAGGTATCCTGGAGTTTATATTTTTAGCAGCCGCTTTAAGAGAGGGTGGAGGAGGATAAGTGTGCATGGAGGGAGAGATTAATTTAAAATTGATAACCGCATGGCAGCACCACAGTTTTAACAAGCTCAAGGCCTGCCTTGTGCAGCCTGCTGTACTCGGGGGACTGGAGTTCAATTCTCCGTGCTGCCAGCTGAAATCAGAAATCACAACTGCAGTGATTAGCAGTGAATTTCCTGATCTTTGTGCCGCAGGCAAAGGAAGGAGGGGACTGGTTTTCTCCCTGTCTCCAGCGAGGTTAACCCCTAGCAGGAGAGGCAGAGGTAGGGAAAGGGAATCTGGGGCACTTTACACCATTTAAACTTGTACATGCTATTAAAAAAAAAAAATCAATGGCCATTAACAGCCCTGCCCGACTGTGGAGAAGTGCCCAGCAGCGTCTTAATTAATCTCCTCGCTAATAGAGGAGCATCACTTCCAAATGCTTGTGCTACCCCTCTCCTTCCAACCATGTAGGTCAGATCCACAGAGGCAGAATACAGATGGCAAAAACAGGGACTGGGATGTCATTGCAGAGTCATCCCAAACGCTGGGTTTACACCAGCTGGGACCGAATCTGATTTATCCACATCACCCTCAAGAACCAGCCTCTCTTGCTTTCCCTGTGTTTGCTCATCAGCAATGGATAGGTTGGAAGCAGTGAGACACTCTTCTGTATTGTTAAATTCTCAGTTATTTCTATTATTTGTCCCTATAAATGGCTCTACCTGATGGACAGAAAACAGCAGCACTTGTGAGTGTGTGGGCAGTATTTCTGCACAAGCCATCACCTTCATCCCTTGGTCCCTCTCTGGGTGTTGCTGCTGCTGAAGGCTGCTTGTCTGGGTCCCTTGTGATGAAAGAGGAAGGAATTTTGGCTGAAAGGTGTAATAATATCAAATTGCAATCTGTAAAACCATTGCAAGGGGCAGAAAGTTGGGGCCTCGTTTATCAGCTCTCCTTGGCCTGGAAAGGGGAAGCATTTTGGTAGCAAGAAAAGGTGTTGATTCATGGATAATAGGGAGTTTGTCCAGAAATTACCTTCTACTAATTCAGACCCTTGCCTGATGGAGAGGGCTGGAAATGATTTTGCTTGCTTGCCTCTTTGTTCCTCCCTGACCCTTCTGTGGGTCAAAACCAAGTATTTCTTCAGCTGAGCTGCTGAAGCACGTGATGTGCAGAGGCACCACGCTGGAATAATGTGTGTACTTGGAGTTTTGGCTCATCCCTGGCGTGCTCAGCACCGTGCCAGGGTCTCCCCACCCTTGACCATCTCCTCTCCAGTAAAATCAAACAAAGCTTGTTGTTGTGTGGGACGAGAGGTGTCTCTTCTGTGTGGGCAGCTGCTGCAGGTCCAAGGCTGGCAGGGCTGCTCAGGAGCTCTGGAGGTGTCAGTGGGGTGTGGGGTCCCTCCTGTGGCACCTGTGACCACCAGAGCCTCAGCTGTGGCTCACTGACCATCAGTGACCAGCTGGCACTGGCAAAGCTTCTTTCAGGAGAGCTGAAACTCGATTTCACAAGAATTCCCTGCAGCCCTCGGTACCCAAAGCTTGCCCTGCAAACCCCATCCAGTCACTCATCCTCAGCAGCTCCTGCCTCGAGAACATAAAAATCTCCAGACACCAATCTTTTAATGCTGGTCAAATGACAGTTTCCCAGTTTGTCAGTCCCAGCACAGCTCTCCTGCCTTTGGTGTGACTTGAGGCCACCAAGCTGTCCCATGGAAAGCACAAAGCAGCTCCTTTGAACGTAAGAAGGTCCCAAATTGAAACTGATGTAATTTGAGTGCAGGATTTGGCCCATGGACTCCAGTTCTGGCTCCCCTGGCACTTGTAAGCTTTTTATTACTAATTAAAGTTGGTAAGTAGTCCCCCTCAGGGTGTTTTGGCTCATAAATGAAGGCCAACAAAGTATCTAATTTTGCTAAATAGAGTAATTTTTTATATGCCAACAGAGGGCTTTTGGTTAAGATTTTGTTTTCCCTCTCCCCACTGTTGTTTAGATGCAAGAGCTCTGATGTTTTCTATCCACATCAAGAAACAGAAGGAGCTCTTGTTTCCTTGTTGGAGTTTCCCTGTCCTGTTCCCTCAGGCCATACCTGCTCCAGCCTCCCCAGCCCATGGGTCCAACCCCAGTTCTCACTGCTGACCCCACTCTTTGCTGGAAAAGATCCTGCTCAGCACACACAGGAATGTCAGAATCCAGTTAGGTGAAATTTTCAGCCCTGAAATATTAAAAGCCATCAGCTTTTGTGTAATTGTACATGTCTGGGTTCTTATCAGGAGGTTGTTTTCTCCTTAGGCAGTTAAAACATGGTTTCCTTTCCCTTCTTAAAATCAAACCTGTTACAGTTTGATGAATGAAGCAGCAGAATTAAAAGTGTTTTAATAGTGTTACAAACCCCTCATTGACAGGGATTGTTATTATGATAATCATTTAGCAGAGTAGGAATTTGGAGAAGCTGTTTGGACCAGCCAGCAATGTGAAATATTTGGGGTGAATTTCATCTCTGTGAAGACCAAAAGCCATTTAAAAAGCCGACTGGAGTCTTTTGATTTACATTTCTGATATTAAACAGAGCCTCTCTCCATGTTTTTTTGCTACAGGGCATCGCCTCATTGCTAAGAAATAAGGCAATGGCAAGGATCCAGTTCCTTAATGAACCAGCCTATCTGGAAAAAACAGCTTTTCACACCATAATAAACAATGAACACCTTTTAGATAACAAATTCAATGGCAAAAATATTGCATTGTACATGTCAGAGCCCCATAATTTAATGGAAGCACTTGCTGCATTAGTGGTTTACATTAATTTTTAAAATTAATTTTGTTTGGCCTGCGGGGGAAATACTTTCTTTTTTGCTTCTGATATCCTGCAGCTCATTAACACTTTTTTACTGCTGCTCTACAATACTGTCTGTAATCGTCCAATTTGTAGCTAGAGGCTCATTTTTTAACTAGAGAGAGAAGAAAAAAATGGAGCTTTTACTGAAATCATAAATGAAGCTTCAACCACACTGAAAAATCAGCATCTCTAACAACAGCCAGAGTGCTGTGGCTTTCTGAGGATGTGTTAATTAAACCCTGGATGGATTGTGAGCCTGCAGTTTCTGGGTAGTTCTGTAGCCTGGGACAGGGAACTTTTCATCCCAATTCTGCCCTGCAGACATTGGCCAGGGAAGCACTGTTCCTCCCTTTGCTCCTGGTTTTTCTGGACACTGAGGGGCTTTGAGCTGTCCTATATCCCTGTATTCCCTGAGAATTGTGTGATACGGGTTTCAATTTAAAAAGTGATTGTGCTTATTCAGAGTTACTGAGGAGCACAAATGTGTTTTCACCTTGGAGCGCTGGAGCGCTGCCCTGCCTGGCAAAACCAGACAGCCCAAATCAAACTTCAACAACTCCAGCCTCGGCCCAGTTCCCTGCATCGTTCCCAGTTGTTAATTTAACACTGGACTGGTTCTGTCTGCCTGAATATTGAGGGCCATGTGGGCAGCTCCTGCCAGATCCCAGGCTCTCCCCAGCTCCAGGCACAGCAGCTCTGCAGATAAACCACCCCTGGGAGCAGCAGATAAACCACCCCTGGGAGCAGCAGATAAACCACCCCTGGGAGCAGCAGNGCAGATAAACCACCCCTGGGAGCAGCAGATAAACCACCCCTGGGAGCAGCAGATAAACCACCCCTGGGAGCAGCAGGAGCTTTCCCCAGGGCCTGTCCCACCCTGTGCTGGGTGTCCCCAGCTGCTGCAGCCCCAGGGGCTCTAGCAGGTCCCCAGGGATGGACAGACATGGCCCTGGGATGTGTTCCCAGTGCCTCAGCAGGGTCTCTCTGCAGAAGCTGGTGGTTTGCTGAGCTGCTGGTGGAGGCTGGAGCTGTCTGACACTCGGTGCTGCAGAAGACACACGGCTGTGTCCTGGCACACCTTGGCTTTGTCACTCCAGGTGCCCCCGAGCACTCAATCCTCCTGCCAGCACAGGGGGATAATCACTGCAGGCTGCACAGGGTGGCAGGATTATTTCTGTCTGGCTAGCTGTCTGTGCCCCATCACTGCTCCATCCCAGGGCCTGTCAGGGCTCCTTTTCCACATTTTCAATATCATTTCACAGCTTTCCAGCACGAGTGCCCAAATGGAAGTTGTGCAGCACCACGGAGGATGAGTGAGCAATGACAAGTGTTGGTGTTGAGCAGCACCTGTATTGCTTGGTGTGCACTGTGCTTCACTTGGTGAAACAATAGCTGTGAACTCGGTGTAGTTAAGCTGAGCTTTGTGTTTAATGTGGGCTGTTGTGAATGTAAAGGTGGAAATCCACCAGATTGTAAGCCTGGGCTCTCCCAGCAGGCAGGAGGAATGCCCAGGGTAACTGGGATGTGCTGCACAGGACAGTGTTTGTAGATAGGAAATGGTGTGTAATTACAGGGGTGAGATCATCAGTTTATATAACTCAGCGTGACTCCGCTGATGTCAGTGGAATTGTGCCAATTGACAGCAGCTGAAGGAGACAAACACTTGCACAGATGTGCTGAGTGTCCCTGCTGGACGTGGTGGGAGTCCTGGCTGGGGCAGGCTGGGTCCCTGCTGGGGCTGCACACAGGGAGCCTTTTGACACCACTGCTGCAGGAACCTGCAGCTTCCCCTCGCTGGGAGGTGAACAGAAATCTGGGAAGGAAAAGCTGTCACCACCTGGAGCTGCTCTGCTGAGTGAAGGACCAATGGTTGGGCAGGCCAGGGATGGTTGGTACGGAAATCTGATTCTTGCCAGCACTGGAAATCCCTGCCTTGAATGAGTAATTCTCCTGTGAAATCAAGGGTGCTGCGTGTGGAGCTACTTCAGCTGAATTTGTCACCATTTCTAGTTTAGGGAAAGGAATTGTTGAATTGCAGAGTGCTTTAGGTTGGAAGGGACCTCAAAGCCCATCCTGTTCCAGCCCTCTGCCATGGCAGGGACCTCTTCCTCTGTCCCAGGAGCTCCCAGCCCTGTCCAGCCTGGCCTTGGCACATCCAGGGATCCAGGGACAGCCCCAGCTGCTCTGTGCCAGGGCCTCAGCACCTCACAGGGACTGATTCCTTCCCAGTATCCAATCTTGACCTCCCCTCTTCCAGTTAAAAGCCATTCCCTGTGTCCCACCCCTCCATCCCTTATCCCAGGCCCCTCTCCAGCTCTCCTGGAACCCCTTTAGGCACTGGAAGGGGCTCTGAGGTCACCCTGGAGCCTCCCCCAGCCTTTCCTGGTAGGAGAGGTGCCCCAGCAGAGGCAGCTGCTGCACAGGGATGAGCAGGGGAACCCAGCTCGGGGTGCTGAATAAACCACAGGAGCTATTGTTGCCTTTCAGAAAGGCTATCTAATTTTTATTTTTTGTGGAACTTGTAGCCATTTTGAAGCTTTCATTTTTCATAATGTCACAGATAATCTTTTATCTATTATCCAGTAGTGCCATTCTGACAGACATTTGCATCAAATGGGAAGGCACAGGCTGGAGCTCTCTCAGGTGGGGAAAGCAGCTTGATCTGAAAGGTTATTCCCTCTTGCTGGGTCTCAGGCCTTTGTTCTTGATTCACACTCGTTTCCCCCCATCTGAATGCAGGCATTTCTAGAGCTTTTTCTTTAGAGAAACCTTCCATTCTGAGATCTGAGCTCATTCAAGCTTCTTCCTACATAGCAGTCAAAAACTTGTATTCACTGCAAATGATGAAGCTGCTTTGAAACTTTTGTTGAAGACTCTGTATGGCTCCAGAATCCTTTCAGAACCTTTCCTACAGAGACACAGCAGCTTTCTCACTTTTCAAGGAGAGGAAACACTGATGAAGGAAGGAACTTAAGCAGCCACGAGCCTTTTTGCAGTTGCATCTCTATCTACCAACCACCCCCTCAAAAGTCCAATGGGAGCAATGACCTTTAAAGATGTGGGTAGAATATGAGCTGAGTGTCTAAAAGTTAGCAAAGCAGAAAAACTGCACGACTGGAAATATGAAAATCAGTTCAATATTACCTCGGTTTCACAATCCCTCACTTAGGAGGTTATTAAATGACAATATAAAAGGGTGAATAAACCTCCATTTCACAGGGAGAATTTCACTGATTGAAGAAGTAGCCTTGTTCTCCACATAATAAACACAAATAGGGCTCCATTTCAGAGCCCTGATGTGTTCTTGGGTTATTTGAAAGTCATTCTCAGCACACTGACTAAGCCAAAGCATTCACTGCCCATCACGAGCTTCCCAGTCTCCCTCCCATCTCCCCAGTGCTTCCAGCTCCCAAAAACACCCAGCTGCTGAGCCAGGACGGGCAGAGCTGGGCATGGGGTGACAGGGGAGCTGTGTTTGGGCACCAGGGGCTGCTGCTGCTGCTGCTGCTGTTCCCTTGGGGCTTGGGGCTGGAATCCTCTGGCCCCACAGGGCTGCTGCACCCACCTGCCTTCCCAGCAAGAATGATCCCAGCACACCTTTAACTTCTCTGCAGGGAATTCACAGGGACTCTGACTGCTCAGAGCATCCCAGGGCAAAGCTCAGGGGTGTTTGGGGAGTGCTGGGTTTGGAGTATCAGGAACAAACCTTCCCTGGGGCTGAGCTTGGGGAGGAGCACTGGGGTCTGAGCAGTGTCAGGGTGTGGGTCACAGCACAACAACCAGCTGAAAGGTTGGTTTTATTTCCCTGTTGCTGCCTGAAGAAGAAATTGGGGGTTGGAAAGAGTCAGAACTCTTTCATCCAAACTGGTTCTGCTGTGGTCCCTAAGCTGTGCCTGGTTAATTCTGTCTGGGATGTGTAAGCTTGTACACATCATACCTGACACTGCCAAGAGCACTATCAGTAACCCCAAATGACAATGATTTGCTTTTATAGCTCTTTTTAATAGTACTGTACCATCCATATTGCAAGTTTTACAGTTTGTGCCACTCACTGATAAATACTTCATAAGCTCCCACGGCTGCCCTGTGTGTTCCATGGGATGGAGTGAAAATAGGAACCTTGTGAGACAGGGAGGCTTTAAATGAGCTAGAAATCATTATTGCTAATGATGATGCAGGAGCAGACACCCAATAACAACTTGAGGAGTTTGTTCAGCCCTGTTAAGTGGAAACTCTCGGCCTCCTGGGCTCAGCCTCTGGGAACAAAGTTTTAAATAAGCAGCTGATGACGCAGTGGCTCAGAATAAAAAGTAAATCTGTGCTTTTAGGTGCTGCTCTGGTCTGTGGAGTTGGGTTCTGTCAGAAGTGGAGCAGTGAAATTTAGCAAAGCATGTGACACCTGCGTAATGAACAATGACCTCTGAGAAATAAGTCAGTGTTAACCTGATTTCAGTAAGGCAGGAACAGCAGAGCCCAGGATGGCGTGAAGAACAGGAGTAAAGGGTTTTCCCATTCTGCATATATGGGATTGAAAACCTGGAGAGAGAGAGAGAACACACTTCTTTGGGTTTGTGTGACAGCAATCTTGGGAACTGCTGCTTGAGTTACCTCTGGGTAGGTGATGGAGAGCTGGTGGAGCTGGGAATAATGTTACTTGAAAATGTGTGTTATGTAATGTTACCTTGAAACTGTAAATTATATTGAAAATTATATTTTTAAAATGTGCAGAATTGATACGAATTGCTGCTGGCCTGTTCTCCCCCAGCTGTGCTGGAGCTGATCTGTGTGGTTGGCAGCAGGAGTGGAAGGGCAGCCACAGGTATCAATAATCAGCCATCTGAAGTCTCTGATCCATCCCAGGAGGAAAGGTGGATTTTGCAGGGAGGTCCAATAATCTCAGGGAATTTAAGAGGTGCTCTGGTCAAGGCTGGTGCCACCTGGACTAAGACTTTCCATTTTTATGTCCCCTCTGAAGAGTTCACAGAAGTCACCTGCTGCAGCCCCAGCTCAGAACCACAGTGTGGCCATCCCTGCTCTGGAACCTTCCCACTTTAACCCCTCCTTGTCCCAGGGGATGCTCCTTGGGCAGCAGCAGCTCCCAGCCAAGGGTGGAGCACTGCTCTGTCCCTGGGAGCCCGAGCCTGTCCCCTCCAGCTGCTGCTGGGCTCTGTCACAGCCCCAGGGCCTGCAGCCTGCACAGCTTCACTTGTGTCCCTGGCTGGAGGAATCCAAGAGCTTGTCTGGGCTCTGGGTTAAGGGCTGCTGTGTGTTGATAGGGGTTGAGTTATTCAAGCTCACTCTGCAGTGGAACAAGCCCCAAGGGACTGTCAGCTCCAGAGCACCCGCTGCCCACAGCCTGGCGTGTTTCTGCACAGGGAGGAGGCAGCTTTTAAGTAATTAGTGCCCAAAGCATTCACTGCTTTGTAGGTCAAAAGCAAAACCTTAATTCTACCAGAAAACTATCAGAAGGCAGCTCAGATTTGGGAGCATGGCTGTAATCAGCTTTCCCTGTGACACACCACTTAATGAGCAGGCAGCAGCCTTCTCCTCCAGCTGGAACCTCCAGCTGACCCATGGAGAGCAGGTTGTTGTTGCTTTAATCACCTGGTGACAAATGAGGATACCCACGGTGGCTCCAGGATCTGAAATGGGTGTCTGGGCCTTTATTGACTATGTGGAAATAGCCAAGTTCATCCTGGCCTCTAAGGGGTGTGACTGGGTGGCTGCCAGTGGTCTGGGGAATCAGAGGGAAATAGGGAGAGCATGTAGCAGGAAAGCTGTCTGGGTTTCTGTTCTGCCATGGATGTATGCCTGGAGAGTCTCCTGGGAGAGATCCTGGCCCACAAAACACGAGCAGGGGCTGTGCTGCCCTTGAGCTCCTTATCCCTGATCTTGAGTGGGGGTACGAAGATAACAGTGGAGTTTCCTTCTTCAGGCACTTCAGGAGATCCTCAGTATCTCCTTTGGAAGTGCCTGCATGCATTTGTACATGAGTTGGACATTGCTGCTGCCATCCTCTAAAGCCTGAGGATTAATTAAGGCGTTTTAATCGCGAGCTCTCGTGTACGGTTAAAGCGCAAGGGGAGTAGAAGGAGGGAAGGAGTGATGTATTCACTTACCCTGCTCACCCTTCCATACACTGCTGTGTGCACTGGGAAAGATAAGGAGCAATGTTAAACACAACATTAAAATAATTATGTTCATTATAATGCAGCTTGTCAGATGCTTGTGTCACTCTCGGTGAAAAATAAAATTCCGTCCTTGTGTTTTTTTCATGATGCGGGAGGAAACACTTGAATTGTGTTCCTCATGTTTCCTGGAATCTCAAACTTCCCTTTCATGTGTTTGATGTGATTTCTGAATTTCTTGGGAGCAGTGAGAAGATGCAGAAAAATGAAATGATATGAAGATATTTCTAAGGCAATATTTTTCAGCTGTGTCGAGGAGAGAGAATATTTCAGGAGAGGTGGTGACAAGACAAGTGGGTCAGACAAAATCCTCCAAGGAAATGTGTTTTGAGGTACTTGCTTTCCATGGGATCCAGAGCTGGGAGGAACTTGTACATGTGTGTGAATAAACCAGATATTTTTTCTGGCACAGCAGGGAAACAGACTTGACTGCCAAGTTAGCAAGAATCCTTGCAGGAATATAATCTGAGCTACTCTAAACCTTTACCTGAACATCTTCAAGCATTTTTGAGCCCCTTTCCTCTGTCAGATCAGGCAGCCAATTCCAGTCATTTTGGGCAGGAGTGGCAGCTGAAATGCCACAACCATGGGTGGATAAAGATGGAACAAGGAGCTGGTGCAGCTTGTCTCAGCACTGTAGTGCTCTCTCCACATCAAGATGTCCTTCACTTGCTGCAGGATGAGCTCAGGCTCGATTCTTGGGTAAAACCCTATCCATTTCCTGTCTTTTTTTCTCTTCAGACCATTTAACTTTATTTTAGAAGCCTGGGAACAAGACTTGGAGGGTTGTCAGGTCTGTTCTTGGTCTGCTGGGGGCAGAGTCAGGTCTCTGCTCCCTCCCTCCCTCTGCCATGGAGCAAAGACCCTGATGGTGTTGTCCTTCCTGAAACAGCTTCAGAAATGATAAACAGCAGCAGAACTTCTCTGTGTGTGGAATGACTAATGCTGAGTGTCTGTGTTTGCAGCATCTTCATTTCCAACCTGCCATTGGTGTATAATTAAGGTGTTTGAAGAGAAGCCTGTCATATACCTGCAAATGAGATAAAACCTGCAACTTTTAATTGATCTATCCTGATATAAATCAGGCAGAAACATTGAGAGGGGACTCGTGGGTCGTGGTCTGTAGGCTGTGTTTATAGAGTAAGTGTGCTGGCATTTATTACAGGACTCTTTCTCCTTCTCCCTTCCTGTTCTTCCCTCCCCCAGTCCCCTGTGCTGACCCCTAATCCCAACAAAATGAAGATCTGGTTGTCATATGGATGGCAAAGCCTTCCTCTTGCATCACAATCAGTGTAGATCAAAAACACCTCATTTAAAAACAGATGTTTTCTGGTAGTCATTAATATAGTTTCTCCCCTCTTCCTTTTTTTTTTTTTAGGGGAACCTTTTATTTTGTGATCATCTGCTTTAGCATTAGCTTGAGGGACTGAATTTAGGCACTGCAGTGACTGGATGAACTGCTTCATTTGAAACATGAAGCTGATCTGAATTTTGGAGCTCAGAATGAAACCATTTCCATTTCCATGCGTGTCCTCCCTGGTTTTTGGCTTAGAGGAGAAGTCCTGTGTGGATCAACATTCTCAAATACCTTTCTCAAGCGAGAGCCCCGCTGGAAGCCGTGGGGTGCTGAGCGCTCACAATCTCCGCTGTCTCCAGTGCCCTCTGAATTTCCCTGCCTCTCTCCAGGTGCCCCTTTTGAAAATCTCTGTACCAGGTCTTTTATTTGACAGTTCTTTCACAGAGGGATTTCTCTCCCAATTTATTTGGCCAGAAATGTTCCCCTTTTTTCACTCTTCCACTCCTCAGCTGTGCACAGCTCAGCTTTCTCCTTCTGCGTTGGAATTGGCTGCATTTTACTGAGGCTTCAAATAGAGAGGATTTGAGCCCATAAATCCTTGCTCTGTGTGAGTCCTTATTTTCACTAATAGCACCACTGAAGTCATCAAGACTGTTTACATGAATAGGATCAGGAGTAATTCTAGTTGGGTCTAATTAGTTACACCAATTTAAGTGAAAGCAGCATCAATCCGTTGTTCTGCAGAGGACGTTGGGATGAAAAATGCTAAGGCAGAGTGTGAACCCACATGGTTGTGTATGGTTAAAGGATATTGTTGTCTGGCATTTTTCACAGAGAACAATCATTAGTACAAGTTGGAAAAATATAGGGTTTGGGGCTGCATTTTCCCTGCAATTTAATATTACTTGGTATTGGTTAGAAATAAATTGTTACAGACTCCCTTTGAATTCCTTTAGGGTAAATATTTATCACATGTAACATTTCCTCAATATTCTGAATTTTCAATACAATTAGCTTCACTGCAGGTTATTTACTCCCAAGTCAGAATTCAAGGAAAAGCCTCCAAGTGTATTTTGAGCTGAGCTATTCATCAGAAGTCCAACGTGATTTTGTTCAAAGTGAGGCAAAAGCTGTGGGAGATTTTCAAGCTGGGGAACTGCATTTGCAAGATGCATCAAACTAATGGTGTACACAAAGTGTCTCGTTTTCCCTCCTTTCTGTGGGGGGTGTTTGAAATGCTCATTACTGGGTCCAGAATGGGATGCTGGCAGGGAGATGATGATGGGAGGGAAGCAGGGCTCTGTGAATCCCTGGCAGAAGGCTGGCAGGAGCACAGAGCCATTCACAGTCTGTGCACCCTGGAGCTCTGGGAGCACCCCCAGGCCAGGGGAGGGGTGCTGGGCTGAGGCTTGGGGGTGCCACGGGTACCTCCAGGGTGTTGAAACCACTGCAGGGGTTTCACTTGGGAAATCACCCCAGAGCAGAGACACTCAGCTCACTGCCTGAGCATCTCTGGTGTTCTGTTGGTGATAATCCATGAGCCTTCCAATGCCCTTGGGCTCCTCTGTAAGAACTTGCTAGTGAAACCACTCTCTTCTAGAGTCCTGATCCTGTTGGGTTAATCCTATTTAATCACAAGCTTTAGGTGTTCTCTAATGAGAAATGAGTTTGCTTTGGTCAGGTTGTCTCCTCGGGGTGCTGAGGAGTGTGTTCACTGGGATGTTCCTGTCACAATCTGCTGCTGGTGAAGTTGCTGTAGGAGCTTCCAGCCTTTCCCACGTGTATTTTGGTGCCCTTTCATGGCCTGTGCTCTGCGCTGCCTCAGTAAAACGAGGCAAGATTAGCTGGGGGGTGAAGAAAACAAAAGGATAATTCAGTTTAACCAGTGGAAGTCCAGAAGGGAAGGGGGTAGGATCCTTGGGGAATGGGGGAGGCCTTGTGACAAGGAGGGAATTTCACAGTGACATTTTCAAAGGCTCTACCCACTGAGATTTATAATGAAATTTTGCATCTTCCTGGACTGCAGTTGAAGATGGTTTGTAGATTTGAGAGTCATGCCTTCAGATCACACTGGTGTCAGCTGGTTTGGGTTTTTGACTTTAAAGCCACCATATACAGCATCTGCTGATGTGGTTTGTAATCACCTCAAGCTTGTTTAAGTTGAACCATTCAGCAAAGAGATTAATTTATACTTCATCCATAATATAACTTCTTCTGGGAGTAAAAGCTGGAGAGGATGATGGACAGCATGAAATTTCTCATTACTTGGTTTTAGAAGGGACAAGCCAAAACATTAAAATGCCCCAAACAATTCAAGATATTTTAAAGCTTTCTAAAAGCTTTTTCCCCTTTTTTTTTTTTTTTAAAGATGTTTCATTATAGGGAACTTCAAAGAGTACATTTGATCTGCTGGTATGGTTTTGACTGTATCCACCAGGAGTTCACTTAAGCCAAGCAGTGAAACAATAATGTATGTTGTACAGCTGAAATGAAAATTAACCTAATGTACAGTATTTGCTGCCTTGCACAGCTGAAATGAACTCCTGGTGGACAGGGAAAAAAATGCTGGCAGATCAAATACACCTTTTGAAGTTTATTATAATAAAATGAAATAAAGCCACCAAGGGAAGCATTTGCAAAAAAAAGAAAGGCTTAGGAGGGCTACAGCTGTTGTATACTGCTCTGGTCTTTTTTTCTTTTTTCTTCTTTTTTTTTAATTGCATTTACTAAAGCCTCAGTGCAGAGCCCACTGAAGCCATTGTGAGTTCTTCCCATTAGCTGTTCTGGACCCTGATATCAGATTGCTGGGACCAGCCTGGCCACCAAAAGCCACCTGCTTTACTGGGAGCCCCAGTGGCTGTGCCCACGTGTGGCCTGAAGGATCCACCAGAACACAATGTCTTGCTAAAAAGGCAATTTTCTTGGAAGGATTTTTTTATCTAGAGAATTGTGGTATCATAATTTTCAGTTAGCATTTTGCTCCCTCTAAATAAATCCCTCTCCTCCATCCTTTACTCCTGATAAATACAGTGACAGTAGTCCTGGTTTTAATCAGGAGATTAAAAGTGTCCATGCTTCAGCTAGCGTGGTGAGCCCCCTTTGCTGGGGGAGATTAAGCCCTGCAGAGGTTAGCCTGTTTCCATAAGCAAAAAGAATTTTTTTTTTATTAATATCAGTAGATTAAATAAAATTGCCTATCTGGGGACCTTTTTCCTCTCCTTTTCCCTGAAAGGTGATTACATGTCCTGAGAAGTGTCAGTCAAAGCCACCAGAGCATCAGGTGGTCGGCATTGCTGCTGTGGCAGTGCTGGAGGATCAGCCTGAGCTCCTGCCAGGGAAATGGGGGGCATTTCCTCCAGCCAGCATTCTGCCAGCTAGGAGAAACTCCAAAACCAAACTGACATTGGCTTCTCTTTCCCCCCTTCTTGCAGGGCAATAATAAAAGCAGCCCTGTGTATTTATGTGCATCCCCCATGAGTGTGGCTCTGCTGGTGTCCCCATCAGTTCAGTGTGACAGGGAGAGGCTGTTGTGCCACAGGGCAGGGGGGTGCTGTGAGAGCTGGGCTGGACAGGAGCACCCCCAGAGCATCCCCAGAGCACCCCAGAGTACCCCAGAGCATTTCAGAGCACCCCCAGAGCACAGCAGAGCACCCCAGAGCACAGCAGAGCACCCCAGAGCACAGCAGAGCACCCCAGGGCACCCCAGAGCATCCCCAGAGTACAGCAGAGTATCCCAGAGCATCCCCAGAG
>NC_031787.1:984186-988460 GCF_001522545.3 Parus major | reverse complement strand
CCCCAGAGTACCCCAGAGCACTCCAGAGCATTTCAGAGCACCCCAGAGCACCCCCAGAGCACCCCAGAGCATCCCAGAGCATCCCCAGAGCATCCCAGAACACCCCAGAGCACCCCAGAGCACCCCAGAGCAGCCCAGAACACCCCAGAGCATCCCAGAGCACCCCAGAGCATCCCAGAGTACCCCCAGAACACCCCAGAACACCCCAGAGCACCCCAGAACACCCCAGAGCATCCCAGGGCACTCCAGAGCACCCCAGCAGCCTGCAGCCAGCTCACTGGGCCAGCCAGCAGCACCAGCCTGGCAGCACAGCCATCTCCAGAGGCAGCTGGGCACCCAGTTCAGCCTGAATTCCCCCAGTCTCCACACAGAGCTTGGGGAAAGCTCGGTCTCACTTGTGGGAGCTGTGTTTGCTCTGGTTCTTTGGAGCAGAAGCAGCCAGGGGACTCGGGCAGGTCAGGCTGTGCTCCTGCAGGGCTCTGGGTGCCTGCACAGACTGCTCAGAATAAATAAATAAATGGATGTGTGGATGTGTTCCCGTGGCCAGTGCCACTGGAACTCTGCACACACAGAACTGGGTGCAGTTCCTGGGGAAATCAGGAGCTGCTGTAGCTCTGTTTGCAGAGCAGGCTTGGCCATGGACCTCAGCCTGCCAAAAACTGGGTCCAGACCTTGTGTCTCAGGCCAGTGTCTGCTCAGGGCAGGGTCTGGTGCAGGACCAGATCTTTTGTTTCAGTGTTACAGAATCCTTGATCCCATAATCCGTTCCGTGGATGGGGGGATAATCTGTGTTTATGGGATTAGTCACTTTGAAAGCTCTCCTGAGTAAATAAAGTGTGCTCACTCCGTTCTCTGGGTACAGGAGCTGTGATGCTCCAGCAGGCAGCACCCTCCAGACTCTGCCCGGTGTTTTTTATTCTGCCAGCCCCTGATGGTGACGGGTGGCAAACCAGGAATTTTTGTGGATCCTAAATCTGTATTTGTGTGACAGCCCAGGCATTGTCTGTGTGTTCCCGGAGCACTGGGCATCCCCCGCAGAAAGTGAAAACTGAATGAACTGATTGCTTAACCTCTCCTGCCTCTGCCCTGCTGGTAGATCATTAATGGTGTAGAAAACGAGGGCCAGCGCTGGCAGCACAGGGTGGGGTGTGTGTGCATCTTTAAGAGATTTATGTGGAGGTCTGAGATGAGGAGACAGCACTGTGGTACATCATCATGCAGGAGACATCAGAGACGTTCTTCTTCGCTTGGATGCATTATCATAAAAAGTGATTTAGACTAGAGCTGATTGATGCAAATGGTCCTCTGTTCTTTCCTATCATTAGCGGCCTCTTTCAGTGGCCAGAGGCAGTGATTAAAGCTGTCATTTGGAGCTGCTCATTAAAGACAAGCACCCGAGTAGAGGGAGGAAAAAAGGTTGAAGAAGCATGGTTTTATTTCTTTCCCCCCACACCCCTTCCTTATAAAAAAGGGCATTATCCTTTTTCCAGTTCTGGCTCTACAGGAAAAGTCTCTGTTTGATGTGAGAATGCAGGTGGTTTAAAAAATAAAATCAGAACTACGTTATTGTCACTTAGTATTTTGAGGACAGCACAGCAGAGTGTTGAGATGATCATTATAAAAGTATCACTGGGTGTATTTGTTATGGAATAACCTGATAAAATACTAAACATCATTATTCACACAAGCCACAGATTGCCACACAGAAATTGTGCAGGGCTGTAATGACTGTTCTTTTGGGGCTGGCAGGGAAGGATGAGCAGAGGCAAATGCAGGGATGCTGGATGGTGATCAGCTTTGACACGCTTCATCATAACAGATTTGCCTCTTCAGAGTTTGCATTCTTCAGGGCAAGGACTTTCTTTTGCTGCAGATGCACACGGAGTGTCACACAGCAGAGCCAGGAGCTCGAGCAGCACTTTTGGGCATCATCAGAGCACGAGTGGGAAATGGGGGCAAGTTGTTAAATAAATGGCTCGTGGTGGGAGCTTCCTGTAACCACAGACCCTGCAAGTCAGCCATAAAACTGTGCACAGCACACCCTGGAACTGAGGATTCGGTGATTCCCAGGAGTGCTGGGGCTCTTTGCTTCGTGCCGAGCATCCCCAAGGAGAGTGGAGAGCTGCTGCTCCTCCAGGGCCATTCCTGTGCCCCAGGCTGGGGGAAAATCTCCTTTCCCTGGTATTGAATGGTCCAGGGTGGGCAGAGGGCTGGGCAGGGACAGGAGGACACGGATCAGGAGCAGCAGAGCCCTGCTGCAGCCCTGGGCACGGCAATTCCTGTCGGAATGAAGGCGTTTTTAAAGAGGTCACAGCCGGAGAAGCTCCCTGAGTGCTTTCAGGCCGGGCTAATAGGAGATGCTGAGGAGTGACTGAGGGGAAGTTATGATGATAGTGAAGGAGTAATTTAGCATATTAGGGGAAATATGTCAAACCACACTGATTGCTATAAATACAGCCTTCTTCTTTCAGAATCTGGCTGTGCCCCAAGGATTTTCCTATGAAATTATGGAAGTGCAGCTTACTTATCACTGACTTTCACACCACTGTGCCTGCTTTCCCGGTCATGTGCTGAGCTCTAAATCGGTGCCTTTCCCACCATGCTCGTTTTTCTCCCAGTGATCCCGTGTGAAACACAAGAGACAATGCTGGGACTCCAAGGGGGTGGTGGTGGCATCCTGAAAGCTGAGTTTGCTCTTCAGGAGAACCCTCCTGCTCAGAGATTTCCCAGCTGGGGCAGGTGAAGGGAAGGAGGGGTTGATGCTCTGGGAAGGGCAGGGGGCTCTTGGTGGGCTCAGCTTGGCCAGAGCAGGCAGCAGAGGGAAGGAGCAGAGCTCACTGAAGGTAGCTGGGAACAGCCAGTTTGGGATTTGCCTGGGATTTTTAACAGCTAGTATTTCTAAACTGGGCCAAGTTGCTTCAAATAGAGCGTACTTCTGCTTCTCTACTCAAGTGTGATGTTGCTCTCACTGCAGTCATTACGTTTTATACATTAGATACATTATATTTTAATGTATATCCTCCTAATACTCAAATAATCCATACTGGACTGACAATGGTAATAAATTCTTTGGCATTAAGCTGTCAGAAAAAGTGAGTGCTTTGTGTGTTGTGTCATTCAGGTTTTGGGTGTAATTGATCAGAACAAGGATTTTGATTTTGGAAAATGCTCTGCTGTTTATCTTCTGGAATTCACTTTGGGCAGCAAAGACATCTAACATGAGGGAGGAGAAGGGCAATTGTGTTAACAGAGTTAAAGATTCCTATAATTTTAGACCATTTTCTCCTCCTTATGCATCAAATTGAAATTATGAAACGGCATTTCCAAAATAATTTCCTTCACCTTTGTTTCAGTTTTCCTTTAAACCAACTCAGAGATTCTGTGAATTCATCTTTCTTTCCTCATTCTCTCTTGTTGCTGCTGATCACATCTGTGCAGCTGCAGCTCTGCTTTGGGGCTTGTCTGGAGAAAGGAGCTGAGGCTGCCCCGTCCCTGGAAGTGTCCAAGGCCAGGTTGGATGGAGCTCGGAGCAGGGATGGTGGGAGGTGTCCCTGTCCATGGCAGGAGGTGGCTTTAAGCCTTCCCACCCCAACATTCTGTGAGCACTGAGGTGGGACACAGCCCTGCTGGGATGTGTGGGATTTTGGGACACCTGATGCTCGCCAGGAATGGGAAATGTCGAGTGCAGGAAGGAGGGACACGCTCAGGTGTGACACAGGTGACACATCTGGGTTTCACCAGCAGTAAAAGCTCCATGGGCTGAGTCTGTGTCACTTTTGCAATAATAATTCCTCAGTGTAACACACAAGTGCTGTTAATGGCTAAGATGAACACTTAACTCTCTTGCACCTGTTTTGGGGGGAGCCAGGTTCAGTCTCTTCACTTGTGCCTCTGCCTCATACCAATTTGTGACTCTTGAATTCAGAGTGGGCTGCACAGCAGAGCTCTTGGTGAGGCTGCTTTTGTACCAATGATTATTGATGATCCTGTGAACAGTCCCAGGTGTGCAGGGGACATTTCCAGCATCTCCACCTTGCCAAGCTCCCTGTCTCGTGCTGCTGCCACCAGCCCAGCACCACAGCTGGATCCCAGCACCACAGCTGGATCCCAATACCAAAGCTGGATCCCAACACCACAGCTGGATCCCAGCACCACAGCTGGATCCCAACACCACAGCTGGATCCCAGCACCACAGCTGGATCCCAGCACCACAGCTGGATCCCAGCACCACAGCTGGATCCCAGCACCACAGCTGGATCCCAGCACCACAGCTG